>NC_086445.1:948037290-948337290 GCF_028390025.1 Pseudophryne corroboree | reverse complement strand
TCCCCCACCCCCTTCTCTTTTTCTCTCTCCCCTCCAGTGTAATGTAAGGGACGCTACTGTGCTGTGTAACGTGACGGACGCTACTGTGCTGTGTAATGTGACGGACGCTACTGTGCTGTGTAATGTGACGGACGCTACTGTGCGGTGTAACGTGACGGACGCTACTGTGCGGTGTAACGTGACGGACGCTACTGTGCGGTGTAACGTGATGGACGCTACTGTGCTGTGTAATGTGACAGACGCTACTGTGCTGTGTAATGTGACGGACGCTACTGTGCGGTGTAACGTGACGGACGCTACTGTGCGGTGTAACGTGACGGACGCTACTGTGCGGTGTAACGTGACGGACGCTACTGTGCTGTGTAATGTGACGGACGCTACTGTGCGGTGTAATGTGACGGACGCTACTGTGCGGTGTAACGTGATGGACGCTACTGTGCGGTGTAACGTGACGGACGCTACTGTGCGGTGTAACGTGACGGACGCTACTGTGCGGTGTAACGTGACGGACGCTACTGTGCGGTGTAATGTGACGGACGCTACTGTGCGGTGTAATGTGACTGACGGACGCTACTGTGCGGAGTAATGTGATGGACGCTACTGTGCGGTGTAACGTGACGGACGCTACTGTGCGGTGTAACGTGACGGACGCTACTGTGCGGTGTAACGTGACGGACGCTACTGTGCGGTGTAACGTGACGGACGCTACTGTGCGGTGTAACGTGACGGACGCTACTGTGCTGTGTAATGTAACCGACGCTACTGTGCTGTGTAATGTAACGGACGCTACTGTGCTGTGTAATGTAACGGACGCTACTGTGCGGTGTAACGTGACGGACGCTACTGTGCGGTGTAACGTGACGGACGCTACTGTGTGGTGTAACGTGACGGACGCTACTGTGCTGTGTAACGTGATGGACGCTACTGTGCGGTGTAACGTGACGGACGCTACTGTGCGGTGTAACGTGATGGACGCTACTGTGCGGTGTAATGTGACGGACGCTACTGTGCGGTGTAATGTGACGGACGCTACTGTGCGGTGTAATGTGACGGACGCTACTGTGCGGTGTAATGTGATGGACGCTACTGTGCGGTGTAATGTGACGGACGCTACTGTGCGGTGTAATGTGATGGACGCTACTGTGCGGTGTAATGTGACGGACGCTACTGTGCGGTGTAATGTGATGGACGCTACTGTGCGGAGTAATGTGACGGACGCTACTGTGCGGTGTAATGTGACGGACGCTACTATGCGGTGTAACGTGACGGACGCTACTGTGACACCCTCCAACATCCACAGCCCACCTCTCCACCACACGCAGCACCTTGGACACCATCCGCAGCTGCTACCAGTGAGTCCCTGAATCAGGGGTGATCAGCTGCACGGAGAGGCACCTCCACCTCACTGCACCCACCCTCTTTTCAAGCCCCTCCATTCCCACATTGAACTTACACCTACATTCTGTACATCGTGCCCTGCAGCCACTGTTCACGCCGTCGCAAGGGGCTACGCCCTCTTCACCATCGCATGCCCTTTTGTTGTGCAATATTTAATCACTAACAAAACTAGGAATGCTGGTAATTCTCCATATAATACAAATATTGAACACCAGAAAGGCGTGCAGGGGTTAAGGGGGCGTAGCCCCTTGTGACGATGTGAAGAGCGCCCATAGGGCGCGATGAATCACCTAGTATATATATATTCATCTTCCTTCTCCTTATTAGGGGCCCCACTGTCTTAAGTGCCCCGGGTCCCCCATGGTCTTAATCTGGCTCTGAACTGTAGCCTTTGTCACAAGTAACCTGGAAATCAGTGGTTTATGAATTACTTAATGTTCCGATTGTTGTTAATTTATAAGATTAGAGAAGTCTTTGATGTGCACATAGAGGTTAGTATCGTCATCAGACAGAGGCCCTCATTCCGAGTTGATCGATCGCAAGGCGAATTTAGCAGAGTTACACACGCTAAGCCGCCGCCTACTGGGAGTGAATCTTAGCTTCTTAAAATTGCGACCGATGTATTCGCAATATTGCGATTACTAACTACTTAGCAGTTTCTGAGTAGCTCCAGACTCACTCTGCCTGTGCGATCAGTTCAGTGCTTGTCGTTCCTGGTTGACGTCACAAACACACCCAGCGTTCGCCCAGGCACTCCCACCGTTTCTCCAGCCACTCCTGCGTTTTTTCCGGAAACGGTAGCGTTTTCAGCCACACGCCCATAAAACGCCGTGTTTCTGCCCAGTAACACCCATTTCCTGTCAATCACATTACGATCGCCGGAGCGAAGAAAAAGCCGTGAGTAAAAATACTTTCTTCATAGTAAAGTTACTTGGCGCAGTCGCAGTGCGAACTTTGCGCATGCGTACTAAGCGGATTTTCACTGCGATGCGATGAAAAAGAACGAGCGAACAACTCGGAATGAGGGCCAGAAGCCGATTTACAGACTATACTAGTAGGTCATTAAAAAATATATGATTAAAAATAAAATAATGGTCCCAGAACAGAGCTTTGAGTGACCTCAGAGATAACATTTAGGTAGCTAGCGGTCGACACAAACCAGAATCTGCCTGAATAATAGAAGGAGTGAAACTATTTTGGATCCCTTATGCAATTTACTTGGACCACTGGAGTGGAAAAGTTGCACCGTCCGGCCCAGGTAGGGTTGCCAACTCATCCCTTTACTTCTGGGCACATTAATTACACAGGTTCTGTGGCTGATTAAAACCAGGTGAAATGGAGTCTTAAAGTCAGCCAGCCATAGAACCTGTGTAATTAATATGTGTCCAGAATTAAAGGGATGAGGTGGCAACCCTACGTCCGGGGTACCAATTTTGTTAATTACAAAACCTTTACTCTCCAATTTAGCATGTAGACCACAAACTCATTCAATATTTTTGGAGCTATGTGTTATATACAGGGAGATATCCAATATCCTCAGGGAGATATCCAATATCCTCCATACAAATGAAGAGAGTAACACCCCCTACCAATATCTCAATCACTGTTGACAACACCATCATCTCCCCCGTTCCCAAACTCCAAGCTCTGGTGCAATCCTGTCGGTCTCAGCTACGCAACATTGCTCGCATCAGGCCATTTCTCTCCCAGAGTGCAACTAAACTTATCATCCACTCACTGGTCATCTCACGGTTCGACTACTGCAACGTTCTCCTCACTAGCCTCACTTGCTCCCATCTTGCTCCCCTCCAATCTGTCCTCCATTCCGCAGCTAGGCTTATTTTCCTTTCCCGCAGCTCCACATCTGCCACTCCCATTCGCCAAAATCTGCACTGGCTCCCATTCCCCTACAGAATCCTCTTCAAACTCCTCACCCTCACATACAAAGCCATCAGTATAATATAGGAGGAGTACAGTGCAGAGTTTTGCTGACCAGTGACAACCAGTATTATACGTTCTCTGCCTGAAAAACGCTCCATATCTGTGCTCAGTGTGCTGCATATATCTGTGCTCACACTGCTTAATTGTGGGGACTGGGGACCAGCAGTATTATATAGGAGGAGTACAGTGCAGAGTTTTGCTGACCAGTGACCACCAGTATTATACGTTGTCTGCCTGAAAAACGCTCCATATCTGTGCTCAGTGTGCTGCATATATCTGTGCTCACACTGCTTTATTGTGGGGACTGGGGACCAGCAGTATTATATAGGAAGAGTACAGTGCAGAGTTTTGCTGACCAGTGACCACCAGTATTATACGTTCTCTGCCTGAAAAGCTCTCCATATCTGTGCTGCATTGTAGTATATAGTAGGAGTACAGTGCATAATTTTTCTGACCACCAGTATATAATATATAGGAGTACGGTACAGAAGGCCACTGCTCTACCTACCTCTGTGTCGTCAAGTATACTATCCATCCATACCTGTGGTGCATTTCAGTTTTGCACAGTTTGCTGACCACCAGTATATAATATATAGCAGTACGGTACAGTAGGCCACTGCTCTAACTACCTCTGTGTCGTCAAGTATACAATCCATCTATACCTGTGGTGCATTTCAGTTTTACACAGTTTGCTGACCACCAGTATATAATATATAGCAGTACGGTACAGTAGGCCACTGCTCTACCTACCTCTGTGTCGTCAAGTATACTATCCATCCATACCTGTGGTGCATTTAAGTTTTGCACAGTTTGCTGACCACCAGTATATAATATATAGCAATACGGTACAGTAGGCCACTGCTCTACCTACCTCTGTGTCGTGAGGTATACTATCCATCCATACCTGTGGTGCATTTCAGTTTTGCACAGTTTGCTGACCACCAGTATATAATATATAGCAGTACGGTACAGTAGGCCACTGCTCTACCTACCTCTGTGTCGTCAAGTATACTATCCATCCATACCTGTGGTGCATTTCAGTTTTGCACAGCTTGCTGACCACCAGTATATAATATATAGCAGTACGGTACAGTAGGCCACTGCTCTACCTACCTCTGTGTCGTCAAGTATACTATCCATCCATACCTGTGGTGCATTTCAGTTTTGCACAGTTTGCTGACCACCAGTATATAATATATAGCAGTACGGTACAGTAGGCCACTGCTCTACCTACCTCTGTGTCGTCAAGTATACTATCCATCCCTACCTGTGGTGCATTTCAGTTTTGCACAGTTTGCTGACCACCAGTATATAATATATAGCAGTACGGTACAGTAGGCCACTGCTCTACCTACCTCTGTGTCGTCAAGTATACTATCCATCCATACCTGTGGTGCATTTCAGTTGTGCGCAGTATATATATAGTAGTAGGCCATTGCTATTGATACTGGCATATAATGCCACACATTAAAAAATGGAGAACAAAAATGTGGAGGGTAAAATAGGGAAAGATCAAGATCCACTTCCACCTCGTGCTGAAGCTGCTGCCACTAGTCATGGCCGAGACTATGAAATGCCATCAACGTCGTCTGCCAAGGCCGATGCCCAATGTCATAGTAGAGAGCATGTAAAATCCAAAAAACACAAGTTCAGTAAAATGACCCAAAAATAGAAATTAAAAGCGTCTGAGAAGCGTAAACTTGCCAATATGCCATTTACGACACGGAGTGGCAAGGAACAGCTGAGGCCCTGGCCTATGTTCATGGCTAGTGGTTCAGCTTCACATGAGGATGGAAGCACTCATCCTCTCGCTAGAAAAATGAAAAGACTTAAGCTGGCAAAAGCACAGCAAAGAACTGTGCGTTCTTCTAAATCACAAATCCCCAAGGAGAGTCCAATTGTGTCGGCTGCGATGCCTGACCTTCCCAACACTGGAAAGGAAGAGGTGGCGCCTTCCACCATTTGCACGCCCCCTGCAAGTGCTGGAAGGAGCACCCGCAGTCCAGTTCCTGATAGTCAAATTGAAGATGTCACTGTTGAAGTACACCAGGATGAGGATATGGGTGTTGCTGGCGCTGAGGAGGAAATTGACAAGGAGGATTCTGATGGTGAGGTGGTTTGTTTAAGTCAGGCACCCGGGGAGACATCTGTTGTCCGTGGGACGAATATGGCCATTGACATGCCTGGTCAAATTACAAAAAAGAATCACCTCTTCGGTGTGGAATTATTTTAACACAAATGCGGACAACAGGTGTCAAGCCGTGTGTTGCTTTTGTCAAGCTGTAATAAGTAGGGGTAAGGACGTTAACCACCTCGGAACATCCTCCCTTATACGTCACCTGCAGCGCATTCATCATAAGTCAGTGACAAGTTCAAAAACTTTGGATGACAGCGGAAGCAGTCCACTGACCACTAAATCCCTTCCTCTTGTAACCAAGGTCCTGCAAACCACACCACCAACTCCCTCAGTGTCAATTTCCTCCTTACACAGGAAAGCCAATAGTCCTGCAGGCCATGTCACTGGCAAGTCTGACGAGTCCTCTCCTGCCTGGGATTCCTCCGATGCATCCTTGAGTGTAACGCCTACTGCTGCTGGCGCTGATGTTGTTGCTGCTGGGAGTCGATCGTCATCCCAGAGGGGAAGTCGGTAGACCACTTGTACTACTTCCAGTAAGCAACTGACTGTCCAACCGTCCTTTGCGAGGAAGATGAAATATCACAGCAGTCATCCTGCTGCAAAGCGGATAACTCAGGCCTTGGCAGCCTGGGCGGTGAGAAACGTGTTTCCGTTATCCACCGTTAATTCACAGGCAACTAAAGACTTGATTGAGGTACTGTGTCCCCGGTACCAAATACCATCTAGGTTCCATTTCTCTAGGCAGGCGATACCGAAAATGTACACAGACCTCAGAAAAAGAGTCACCAGTGTCCTAAAAAATGCCGTTGTACCCAATGTCCACTTAACCACGGACATGTGGACAAGTGGAGCAGGGCAGACTCAGGACTATATGACTGTGACAGCCCACTGGGTAGATGTATTGCCTCCCGCAGCAAGAACAGCAGCGGAGGCACCAGTAGCAGCATCTCGCAAATGCCAACTCGTTCCTAGGCAGGCTACGCTTTGTATCACCGCTTTCCAGAAGAGGCACACAGTTGACAACCTCTTACGGAAACTGAGGAACATCATCGCAGAATGGCTTACCCCAAATGGACTCTCCTGGGGATTTGTGACATCGGACAACGCCAGCAATATTGTGCGTGCATTACATCTGGGCAAATTCCAGCACGTCCCATGTTTTGCACATACATTGAATTTGGTGGTGCAGAATTATTTAAAAAACGACAGGGGCGTGCAAGAGATGCTGTCGGTGGCCCGAAGAATTGCGGGCCACTTTCGGCATTCAGCAACCGCCTGCCGAAGACTGGAGCACCAGCAAACAGTCCTGAACCTGCCCTGTCATCATCTGAAGCAAGAGGTGGTAACGAGGTGGAATTCAACCCTCTATATGCTTCAGAGGATGGAGGAGCAGCAAAAGGCCATTCAAGCTTATACATCTGCCTACAATATAGGCAAAGGAGGGGGTATGCACCTGACTCAAGCGCAGTGGAGAATGATTTCAACGTTGTGCAAGGTTCTGCAACCCTTTGAACTTGCCACACGTGAAGTCAGTTCAGAGTGACACTGCCAGCCTGAGTCAGGTCATTCCCCTCATCAGGCTTTTGCAGAAGAAGCTGGAGACATTGAAGGAGGAGCTAAAACAGAGCGATTCCGCTAGGCATGTGGGACTTGTGGATGGAGCCCTTAATTCGCTTAACCAGGATTCATGGGTGGTCAATCTGTTGAAATCAGAGCACTACATTTTGGCCACCGTGCTCGATCCTAGATTTAAAACCTACGTTGTATCTCTCTTTCCGGCAGACACAAGTCTGCAGAGGTTCAAAGACCTGCTGGTGAGAAAATTGTCAAGTCAAGCGGAACGTGACCCGTCAACAGCTGCTCCTTCACATTCTCCCGCAACTGGGGGTGCGAGGAAAAGGCTAAGAATTCCGAGCCCACCCGCTGGTGGCGATGCAGGGCAGTCTGGAGCGAGTGCTGACATCTGGTCCGGACTGAAGGACCTGCCAACGATTACTGACATGTCGTCTACTGTCACTGCATATGATTCTCTCACCATTGAAAGAATGGTGGAGGATTATATAAGTGACCGCATCCAAGTAGGCACGTCAGACAGTCCGTACATATACTGGCAGGAAAAAGAGGCAATTTGGAGGCCCTTGCAGAAACTGGCTTTATTTTACCTAAGTTGCCCCCCCCTCCAGTGTGTATTCCGAAAGAGTGTTTAGTGCAGCCGCTCACCTTGTCAGCAATCGGCGTACGAGGTTACTTCCAGAAAATGTGGAGAAGATGATGTTCATCAAAATGAATTGTAATCAATTCCTCCGTGGAGACATTCACCAGCAATTGCCTCCAGAAAGTACACAGGGACCTGAGATCGTGGATTCCAGTGGGGACGAATTAATAATCTGTGAGGAGGGGGATGTACACAGTGAAAGGGGTGAGGAATCGGACGATGAGGAGGAGGTGGACATCTTGCCTCTGTAGGGCCAGTTTGTGCAAGGAGAGATTGATTGCTTCTTTTTTGGTGGGGGCCCAAACCAACCAGTCATTTCAGTCACAGTTGTGTGGCAGACCCTGTCGCTGAAATTATGGGTTTGTTAAAGTGTGCATGTCCTGTTTATACAACATAAGGGTGGGTGGGAGGGCCCAAGGACAATTCCATCTTGCACCTCTTTTTTCTTTAATTTTTCTTTGCATGATGTGCTGTTTGGGGACTATTTTTTTGAAGTGCCATCCTGCCTGACACTGCAGTGCCACTCCTAGATGGGCCAGGTGTTTGTGTCGGCCACTTGTGTCGCTTAGCTTAGCCATCCAGCGACCACAGTGCACCTCTTTTTTTCTTTGCATCATGTGCTGTTTGGGGACTATTTTTTAAATCGACCATCCTGTCTGACACTGCAGTGCCACTCCTAGATGGGCCAGGTGTTTGTGTCGGCCACTTGTGTCGCTTAGCTTAGCCATCCAGCGACCACAGTGCACCTCTTTTTTTCTTTGCATCATGTGCTGTTTGGGGACTATTTTTTTGAAGTGCCATCCTGTCTGACACTGCAGTGCCACTCCTAGATGGGCAGGTGTTTGTGTCGGCCACTTGGGTCGCTTAGCTTAGTCATCCAACGACCTCGGTGTAAATTTTAGGACTAAAAATAATATTGTGAGGTATTCAGAATAGACTGGAAATGAGTGGAAATTATGTTTATTGAGGTTAATAATACTATGGGATCAAAATGACCCCCAAATTCTATGATTTAAGCAGTTTTTGAGGGTTTTTTGTAAAAAAACACCCGAATCCAAAACACACCCGAATCCGACAAAAAAATTTCAGGGAGGTTTTGCCAAAACGCGTCCGAATCCAAAACACGGCCGCGGAACCGAATCCAAAACCAAAACACAAAACCCGAAAAATGTCCGGTGCACATCACTACTGAAAACCCACCTATTCATCAAAGCGTACCCTTCCAATGCATAACCTAGTCCTGAGGCTGCTCCTCCATCCCCCTGCCTCATGCCTTGACCATCTCTGCTTTGCTTACATCCTGCCATCAGGCTACCTCCCGCTTGCTTGCACCTCATGTCATCTGTCTGTCGCCCCTTCCTACTAGATTGTAAGCTCCTCAGAGCAGGGCCCTCTTTCCTCTTGTTGTCAAAACTCTCTTATCGACACATTTCACTCACAGCTCTCTCCTACTCAGCGACCATCTTTACCGGCTTTTTCTCCTGCTGGTAAAGGCTCATCTCTCTCTATGGCCACCAGCTCCTAGTAGTACGCTGATCACTCACTCGCTACTTACATTTAATCTATATTATGTTTTGAGAATTGTGGTGCTCTTTGTTACCTGTACTCTATTTTTGTTATTCATTCACTTATTTATTTATTTATTTATTTATTGTAATGTTACGTTTTGTCTCCCTGTACTGTCCTTTGTACGGCGCTGCAAAATACTTGTGGCGCCTTATAAATAAAATGCAATAATAATAATGAATTACAGCCAAACATATCAGAGTGGCCTCAAATGGTTTTAAGTGGGTACCAACGTACAGTATATTATTATATTCCAATATAATCATGGAATAGGCTTGAATCCACGGCACTCATATACCCGCGGTGCCAGTGGTATTGTGACCACACCATTTAAATAAAAAAATCATACAAATTTAGCACTCACCTAATAACACTTCAAACTGTAATTCATCTGAATTCATGGAATGTTAGATCCAAAACATTGCAATAGTTTGTTAAGCTGACCAGCCCCTTCACGGCCATTCCCATTTGGTCAGTCCCTACACTGACTTTCAAAAATATGAGCATTGTTCTCAGGCATCTTTTGGATTTTAAATACACAGTATGCTTCTATCATGGGTTTAGGCCCTGTCTCTCTCTTTTAAAGAGACAGGAACCACACCCGAGAATATCAGTTAATAAACACCTGGGGAATTTCTTAACATTTAATTTACATATGGACAATAGGGGTGCAAGAAAAAGTGCGACCACAAAAATTTTACAGAAACAATAGTCTAGAATCCACTGCACTCATACATCTGCAGTGCCAGTGGTATTTGTGACCACACCATTTAAATAAAAAATATCATACAAATTCAGCACTCACCTAATATTAACACTTCAAACTGTAATTCATCTGAATTCAAGGAATGTTAGTTCCAAAACATAGCAATAGTTTGTTAAGCTGACCAGCCCCTTCACGGCCATTCCCATTTGGTCGGTCCCTACACTGACTTTCAAATATATGAGCAACATAATCATGGATAAATTATTAACTGTGGGAGCACAATGTATTATAATATGAACTTAAGCAAACAATATATTATACTATAGATCGGGGAGGAACAATGTATTTTATTATGAATCTTAGGGGAACCTTGTAGTATAAAATATAGATTGGGGCGCAATGTATTATAATATGAATTTAGGAGCACAATGTATTATAATAAGAATTTACTTACCGATAATTCTATTTCTCGTAGTCCGTAGTGGATGCTGGGGACTCCGTCAGGACCATGGGGAATAGCGGCTCCGCAGGAGACAGGGCACAAAAGTAAAAGCTTTAGGATCAGGTGGTGTGCACTGGCTCCTCCCCCTATGACCCTCCTCCAAGCCTCAGTTAGGATACTGTGCCCGGACGAGCGTACACAATAAGGAAGGATTTTGAATCCCGGGTAAGACTCATACCAGCCACACCAATCACACTGTACAACCTGTGATCTGAACCCAGGTAACAGCATGATAACAGCGGAGCCTCTGAAAAGATGGCTCACAACAATAATAACCCGATTTTTGTAACAATAACTATGTACAAGTATTGCAGACAATCCGCACTTGGGATGGGCGCCCAGCATCCACTACGGACTACGAGAAATAGAATTATCGGTAAGTAAATTCTTATTTTCTCTAACGTCCTAAGTGGATGCTGGGGACTCCGTCAGGACCATGGGGATTATACCAAAGCTCCCAAACGGGCGGGAGAGTGCGGATGACTCTGCAGCACCGAATGAGAGAACTCCAGGTCCTCCTCAGTCAGGGTGTGCCCCTGACCAAGTATCAGCTCGGCAAAGTTGTAAAGCCGAGAGCCCTCGGGCAGCCGCCCAAGATGAGCCCACCTTCCTTGTGAAATGGGCATTTACATATTTTGGCTGTGGCAGGCCTGCCACAGAATGTGCAAGCTGAATTGTACTACACATCCAACTAGCAATCGTCTGCTTAGAAGCAAGAGCACCCAGTTTGTTGGGTGCATACAGGATAACAGCAAGTCAGTTTTCCTGACTCCAGTCGTCCTGGAAACTATATTTTCAGGGCCCTGACAACATCTAGCAACTTGGAGTCCTCCAAGTCCCTAGTAGCCGCAGGTACCACAATAAGCTGGTTCAGGTGAAACACTGACACCACCTTAGGGAGAAACTGGGGACGAGTCCGCAGCTCTGCCCTGTCCGAAATGGACAATCAGATATGGGCTTTTGTGAGACAAACGCCGCCAATTCTGACACTCGCCTGGCCGAGGCCAGGGCCAACCGCATGGTCACTTTCCCTGTGAAATATTTCAAATCCACAGATTTGAGCGGTTTAAACCAATGTGATTTGAGGAATCCCAGAACTACGTTGAGATCCCACAGTGCCACTGGAGGCACAAAAGGGGGTTGTATATGCAGCACTCCCTTGACAAACTTCTGGACTTCAGGAACTGAAGCCAATTCTTTTTTTGGAAGAAAATCGACAGGGCCGAAATTGGAACCTTAATGGACCCCAATTTGAGGCCCATAGACACTCCTGTTTGCAGGAATGCAGGAAACGACCGAGTTGAAATTTCTTCGTGGGGCCTTCCTGGCCTCACACCACGCAACATATTTTCGCCACATGTGGTGATAATGTTGTGCGGTCACCTTTTTCCTGGCTTTGACCAGGGTAGGAATGACCTCTTCCGGAATGCCTTTTTCCCTTAGGATCCGGCGTTCAACCGCCATGCCGTCAAACGCAGCCGCGGTAAGTCTTGGAACAGACATGGTATTTGCTGAAACAAGTCCCTTCTTAGCGGCAGAGGCCATGAGTCCTCTGTGAGCATCTCTTGAAGTTCCGGGTACCAAGTCCTTCTTGGCCAATCCGGAGCCACGAGTATAGTTCTTACTCCTCTACGTCTTATAATTCTCAATACCTTGGGTATGAGAAGCAGAGGAGGTAAGACATACACCGACTGGTACACCCACGGTGTTACCAGAACGTCCACAGCTATTGCCTGAGGGTCTTTTGACCTGGCGCAATACTTGTCCAGTTTTTTGTTCAGGCGGGACGCCATCATGTCCACCTTTGGTCTTTCCCAACGGTTCACAATCATGTGGAAGACTTCCCGATGAAGTCCCCACTCTCCCGGGTGGAGGTTGTGCTGAGGAAGTCTGCTTCCCAGTTGTCCACTCCCGGAATGAACACTGCTGACAGTGCTATCACATGATTTTCCGCCCAGCGAAAAATCCTTGCAGTTTCTGCCATTGCCCTCCTGCTTCTTGTGCCGCCCTGTCTGTTTACGTGGGCGACTGCCGTGTTGTTGTCCCACTGGATCAATACCGGCTGACCTTGAAGCAGAGGTCTTGCTAAGCTTAGAGCATTGTAAATTGCCCTTAGCTCCAGTATATTTATGTGGAGAAAAGTCTCCAGACTTGATCACACTCCCTGGAAATTTTTTCCTTGTGTGACTGCTCCCCAGCCTCTCATTCTGGCCTCCGTGGTCACCAGCATCCAATCCTGAATGCCGAATCTGCGGCCCTCTATAAGATGAGCACTCTGTAACCACCACAGGAGAGACACCCTTGTCCTTGGAGATAGGGTTATCCGCTGATGCATCTGACGATGCGATCCGGACCATTTGTCCAGCAGATCCCACTGAAAAGTTCTTGCGTGGAATCTGCCGAATGGAATCGCTTCGTAATAAGCCACCATTTTTCCCAGGACTCTTGTGCAATGATGCACTGACACTTTTCCTAGTTTTAGGAGGTTCCTGACTAGCTCGGATAACTCCCTGTCTTTCTCCTCCGGGAGAAACACCTTTTTCTGGACTGTGTCCAGAACCATCCCTAGGAACAGCAGACGTGTCGTCGGAAACGGCTGCGATTTTGGATATTTAAAATCCACCCGTGCTGTCGTAGAACTACTTGAGATAGTGCTACTCCGACTTCCAACTGTTCTCTGGACCCTGCCCTTATCAGGAGATCGTCCAAGTAAGGGATAATTAAGACGCCTTTTCTTTGAAGAAGAATCATCATTTCGGCCATTACCTTGGTAAAGACCCGGGGTGCCGTGGACAATCCAAACGGCAGCGTCTGAAACTGATAGTGACAGTTCCGTACCACGAACCTGAGGTACCCTTGGTGAGAAGGGCAATTTGGGACATGGAGGTAAGCAACCTTGATGTCCAGGGACACCCTATTGGTTCGCTATCACTGCTCTGAGTGACTCCATCTTGATTTGAACCTTTGTATGTAAGTGTTCAAAGATTATCCATTTAGAATAGGTCTCACCGAGCCGTCCGGCTTCAGTACCACAATATAGTGTGGAATAATACCCCTTTCCTTGTTGTAGGAGGGGTACTTTGATTATCACCTGCTGGGAATACAGCTTGTGAATTGTTTCCAATACTGCCTCCCTGTCGGAGGAAGACGTTGGTAAAACAGACATCAGGAGCCTGCGAGGGGGAGACGTCTCGAATTTCCAATCTGTACCCCTGGGATACTACTTGTAGGATCCAGGGGTCCACTTGCGAGTGAGCCCACTACGCGCTGAAACTCTTGAGACTACCCCCCACCGCACCTGAGTCCGCTTGTACGGCCCCAGCGTCATGCTGAGGACTTAGTAGAAGCGGTGGAGGGCTCTGTTCCTGGGAATGGGCTGCCTGCTGCAGTCTTCTTCCCTTTCCTCTATCTCTGGGCAGATATGACTGGCCTTTTGCCCGCTTGCCCTTATGGGGACGAAAGGACTGAGGCTGAAAAGACGGTGTCTTTTTCTGCTGAGATGTGACTTGGGGTAAAAAAGGTGGATTTTCCAGCTGTTGCCGTGGCCACCAGGTCCGATGGACCGACCCCAAATAACTCCTCCCCTTTATACGGCAATACTTCCATGTGCCGTTTGGAATCTGCATCACCTGACCACTGTCGTGTCCATAAACATCTTCTGGCAGATATGGACATCGCACTTACTCTTGATGCCAGAGTGCAAATATCCCTCTGTGCATCTCGCATATATAGAAATGCATCCTTTAAATGCTCTATAGTCAATAAAATACTGTCCCTGTCAAGGGTATCAATATTTTCAGTCAGGGAATCCGACCAAGCCACCCCAGCGCTGCACATCCAGGTTGAGGCGATCGCTGGTCGCAGTATAACACCAGTATGTGTGTATATACCTTTTTAGGATATTTTCCAGCCTCTCAGCTGGCTCCTTGAGGGCGGCCCTATCTGGAGACGGTACCGCCACTTGTTTTGATAAGCGTGTGAGCGCCTTATCCACCCTAAAGGGTGTTTCTGGCGGGAAAGGGTATACCGCCAATAATTTTCTATCGGGGGAAACCCACTCATCATCACACACTTCATTTAATTTATCTGATTCAGGAAAAACTACAGGTAGTTTTTTCACACCCCACATAATACCCTTCTTTGTGGTACTTGTAGTATCAGAAATATGTAACACCTCCTTCATTGCCCTTAACATGTAACGTGTGGCCCTAAAGGAAAATACGTTTGTTTCTTCACCGTCGACACTGGAGTCAGTGTCCGTGTCTGTGTCTGTGTCGACCGACTGAGGTAAATGAGCGTTTTACAGCCCCTGACGGTGTTTGAGACGCCTGGACAGGTACTAATTTGTTTGCCGGCCGTCTCATGTCGTCAACCGACCTTGCAGCGTGTTGACATTATCACGTAATTCCTTAAATAAGCCATCCATTCCGGTGTCGACTCCCTAGAGAGTGACATCACCATTTCAGGCAATTGCTCCGCCTCCTCACCAACATCGTCCTCATACATGTCGACACACACGTACCGACACACAGCACACACACAGGGAATGCTCTGATAGAGGACAGGACCCCACTAGCCCTTTGGGGAGACAGAGGGAGAGTTTGCCAGCACACACCAAAAACTCTATAATTATACAGGGACAACCTTTATATAAGTGTTTTTCCCTTATAGCATTTTAATATATATATACATATCGCCAAATAAGTGCCCCCCCTCTCTGTTTTAACCCTGTTTCTGTAGTGCAGTGCAGGGGAGAGCCTGGGAGCCTTCCCACCAGCATTTCTGTGAGGGAAAATGGCGCTGTGTGCTGAGGAGAATAGGCCCCGCCCCCTTTTCGGCGGGCTTCTTCTCCCGTTTTTCTGAGACCTGGCAGGGGTTAAATACATCCATATAGCCCCCAGGGGCTATATGTGATGTATTTTTAGCCAGAATAAGGTACTATCATTGCTGCCCAGGGCGCCCCCCCCCAGCGCCCTGCACCCTCAGTGACCGCTGCTATGAAGTGTGCTGACAACAATGGCGCACAGCTGCAGTGCTGTGCGCTACCTTATGAAGACTGAAGAGTCTTCTGCCGCCGGTTTCTGGACCTCTTCACTTTTCAGCATCTGCAAGGGGGTCGGCGGCGCGGCTCCGGGACGAACCCCAGGGTGAGACCTGTGTTCCGACTCCCTCTGGAGCTAATGGTGTCCAGTAGCCTAAGAAGCCAATCCATCCTGCACGCAGGTGAGTTCACTTCTCTCCCCTAAGTCCCTCGTAGCAGTGAGCCTGTTGCCAGCAGGACTCACTGAAAATAAAAAACCTAACAAAACTTTTACTCTAAGCAGCTCTTTAGGAGAGCCACCTAGATTGCACCCTTCTCGGCCGGGCACAAAATCTTAACTGAGGCTTGGAGGAGGGTCATAGGGGGAGGAGCCAGTGCACACCACCTGATCCTAAAGCTTTTACTTTTGTGCCCTGTCTCCTGCGGAGCCGCTATTCCCCATGGTCCTGACGGAGTCCCCAGCATCCACTTAGGACGTTAGAGAAAATATGAATGTGCTCTAGTATTATTTGATTGGGTACATTATTTATATTGCTTTGTAAGTGCCAGCTTGCAATAACACATATTGGCTGTCATTGCATGCTGGCACTGATAGTGCCATAAAAAGTTGCAGTACATGTTTATGTTTTTACCCTGGTCTCCAAATGCTACAGGTACCAGGAGGTGCTGGTGCTTATCATCAATAGTCTAGTACTCTCTGATAGTAAAACCTCCCTATTGACTTCTTCATATTCCACAATGTAGAGTTGAATGATACTGTACTTGCAGAATCATTAGTGTCCACTAGATGTCACCCTCCTATCACAAAGTATAAGTATTAGCTACAAGTATTCATTAAAAGACTGGTGTCCTTATGTACAGTATACTGAGTGATATATGAGACATTAAAATTATCCATATTGATAATTAAATTACTAATTTTACTGTAAATTGTAATAATCTACTGCTGAACTTTTGTACAGTACCCAGCTGTGTGTTTACCATATTGATCTGATCACATGGGGATAAATGCTTGTTGGTAGCATTAAGTATAATCATGTTAGTCTATTCAGATGCTTTCGTTTTTTTACATTTGCTTGCAAGATAATCATTTTTCGAATCCCAAGACTTTGCACAAGCAGAGGGAGTTGTTTAAAGCATTTAAACACTGGATAACACTTTATTTAAAAACTAATCAGAAATTGTGGGGGTTATTTATGATTGAATCTATTAAATATTGATTTTTAAAATATCAGTTACAGAGATATCGGATTGTTGATCATCGGACAATCCTGTCATTGGTGCTTTACATTTCCCAGGAGGCGGATCCTCTCTGCAGCCACCGGGTAGGGGGTGACACCGGGCTGCCTGATCAGCAGTGATCAATTGCATTGATATTCAAAAATATGCGCCCCCATAGATATAAAAAACACAAATTGGCGTGCGCTCTTGCTAAGGGGGCACAGCCTTGCTAAAATGGGCTTGGCCTCGTTAAAATGGGAGTGTCCTCGCAGGAAACGACAACTTTACACCCCAGTTTTTGACCCTGCACCAACAGACCTCGGCTACCATAGGGGAAAAAAAAATCCACCATATTAAGCCCCACACAGTAATGCCCCTTGCACCATATTATGCCCCTTGCATCATATTATTCCACACACCACAATGCCTGTGATACATTATGCCCTACAGTAAAGCTTCTACTTTTAAATTACCTGCTCATTGCCAACTGTTTCACGTGCTGGGTGTCCTGCTTGATGCCAGGGGTTTCATGTGCTGGGTGTCCTGCTCATTGCCAGGGGTTTCATGCGCTGGGTGTCCTGCTCGTTGCCAGGCGTTTCATGCGCTGGGTGTCTTGCTCGTTGCCAGGGGTTTCATGCACTGGGTGTCTTGCTTGTTGCCAGGGGTTTCATGCACTGGATGCCATGTTCGTTGCCAGGGGTTTCATGGGCTGGGTGTCTTGCTCGTTGCCAGGGGTTTCATGCGCTAGGTGTCTTGCTCGTTTCCAGGGGTTTCATGTGCTGGGTGTCATGCTCGTTGCCAGGGGTTTCATGGGCTGGGTGTCTTGCTCGTTGCCAGGGGTTTCATGCGCTGGGTGTCTTGCTCGTTGCCAGGGGTTTCATGCGCTGGGTGTGATGCTCGTTGCCAGGGGCTTCATGGGCTGCATGTCTTGCTCATTGCCAGGCATTTCATGCTCTGGGATCCATGCTCATTGCCAGGGGTTTCATTCTCTGGGACGGGTGTCATGTTCGTTGACAGGGGTGTGTAACGCTAGTTGCCAGGGGTGTGTAATGCTAGTTTCCAGGAGTAATGCTCATTGTCAGGAGTGTGTACAGCCGACCACAGCCCACCAGCTCCCCTGCTCCACCTCCTCACTGTCATAGTACTCTGGTCAGGGGTCAGAGTTTCACAAAATTGTGTCGTGACGTCACAGCACAAACGCGTCATTCCATGAAACTCCCTCCCCCAAGTGGAGTACTATGACAGAGAGAAGGGGTAGCAGTCTAGGGATAGAGAAAAGTGCAGCTGCAGGCGCCCCGTGCAGTCGCACGGCTTGTCCACCACTAGAAACGGCACTGCCTATATGCGAAAATGAGGATCATGTTTTTGCAAGTACAAGTTCGCAGCTGATGGCAGATACACGCCCCGAAAATGGCCATGACACTCCTACATTTTTCCAACCATTCCCAGTTAACACCTCAAACGATCACTTCCTGTCAATCACTTCTCCATGAAATCCTCAATGTGAGCGAATGGCTCTTGGCGAATGTGCATTGCAATCGCAGCACATGCACAATCTGACGATAATCGCTCTGCTGCGAGAACATCGGCCATGCGTACAAACATGAATAAGGCTCTTAATACCACTGGAAAAAGATGCAACATTTTCCAGCTAAATGCGGACTGCGGTAAATAACTCAAATTTCGCTCATCTCTACCATCAAATGATCTAGTATTTCTATCCCAGGTGTACTGTATGAAACCCCTATGAGGATCTATAATCAGAACAATAGTACAGCACTAAGATTTGGAACAATTATACTGAAACATTAAGAAATAATTTGCTGCAAATGTACAAGATGAAGGTAAGATACAAAAATGAAATGGATTGGTGAATGTCATTTGCGAAGCCACTAGGTGGCACACTAACACTGATATAGTTCCTTATTAGTCTGTACTATCCTTAGTCAAGAAAGAAAGAGTAAATCTCTGTTAATATTTTTTTATGTTCTTGCTAAAAACACTAGAGATGCAGAGATGAGAAAAAAGACAAAAAGGACTAAAGAGAGCGTGTGAAAGAATATATCCAATAATACAGTATCTGCATGGTAAAAGAAAGTTGTGTGAATTGACTCAACTGATTCTATAGTCATACTTACCTACTTCCTGGCTGCTCTCTCAGGGAGAGAGCAGCCAGGTCGGCTCAGCAGGGGGGCGGGGCAGGACAATGACGAGCAGAGGGGGAGGAGCGTGGATGGAGTGGAGGCGGGATGGGGGCGGAGCGGAGGCGGTTCGTGGCATGGTTACAGTGGGACGTCACTTAAGCCACGCCCCGCTCTGTAATGCCGCTATTACCGGCATTATACTGCAGGGGGTGTGGCTATGATGACGCGATTCAACAAGAATCGCGTCATCGACTGCCCGCACCGCCAAATTTACTCAGAAAGTGGGCGGCCGGGCAGGGGGGAATTTAAGAATCAGGAGAAGTGCCTGCTCTTCCAGGGGGCCGAGAGGGTCACCCAGTTTTTCGGGAACCTCCCAGCCATTCCGGGAGAGTAGGCAAGTATGTCTATAGTTCAGCTCTGTTTCAGAGAACTGCCGTTGGTAAACTAATTACTGAGCATAGTCTATGTGCAAATAAAGGCTAGTGTGAAGAAACTATAAGAAAGAAAAGTGTCCCAGCAGTATAAGGGAGATTTATCAAAGCTTGGAGAGAAATAAAGTACCAGCCAAATGGTTCCTGTCACTTTACAGGCTGTGGGGTAAATTTACTTAGTTGGGTGTTTTTTAGAACTGGCGATGTTGCCCATAGCAACCACTCAGATCAATTATCTTCTAGAAGCAGCTAGATAAATGTTAAGAAGAATCTGATTGGTTGCTATGAGCAATACCACCAGTTCTAAAAAAAAAAACAACTCCCACCTTAGTAAATTTACCCCTGTATGTCTGAAAAATGACAGTTAGAAGCTGATTGGTTAGTACTTTATCTCTCTCCACTTTACTCTCTCCTAATATTTTCAGACCTACCCTGCCACACGTTGGGGTTAATTTACGAAGATAGGAATTCTGTGTAAGATGGGATGTTGCCCATAGCAACCAATTAGATTCTACTTTTCATATATCTGGCACCTTCTGGAGGATAATACCTGGAATATGATCGGTTGCTATGGGCAACATCCAATCTTAAATAGAACTCCCATCTTAGTAAATTTACCTGGTCTTCATTGCGGTTAAATCCGTTTAATTTACCCAGCTTGTCTAAATGACTGTTGTCCATTTGGCTGCAAATGGCAGATTGCCGCTCACATACATCACCAGAATGTCATTCAAACAAGCCAACAAGTTGCAGAATTCCTAAATTAGGATTCCCTCTAAGGCGCTAAGACTTTATTTACATTTCATTAAACAAACACATTTTGAACACAATATAATATGGGGGGGGGGGGGGACAGAATCAAAATGTACAATCTACACATTGTGCATTATCTTGATACAAATTACTGAAGCATAAAACTAATATAACCATACCAGAACCACAATTTTGAGGAGCAGTGCTGTGAGTAAAGGTGGGAGGTTCCTGACCCTCCTTCTATAAAGGTTTTACAAAGGTAGTCCAGGCATTGGCTTATCTAGACTATAAAATGTGTAGGATGTAAGGTGCATACAGGCTCACACCGCACACCCTGCACCCATATAATTATATTTACCCCTCCACAATCCCACTGCAGCCAGATCTGCAGAAATCACCGGGAAAATGGTGCAGGGGCAATTATCCCGGTAATATACGCTTGCACAATAGAGATGTCCGCGGAAAACAGGAGCAGATGCCATATCCTTGTAAAAGTGTCCTACGAACATTGGGGTCAAAGATATTTGCAAAAGCAGTTTGAGCTCTACTTCAGCTCTTCTTCAAGGCAGTATGGCTAATTGAAAAGATAATCTCTAGATGTGTGCCCAACTTTACTGTTAACTGTATATATAACCACCAACCTAGGTGTCCGGGTAAGATGACCTGGATACGGCTGATCGCTTCATGTGTTAAAATCCTGTAGGTGCCACAGCACCCTTTCCCTCTATACAATTACACACACATATATATATATATATATATATATATATATATATATATATATATGTACACACACACACTTCCTCATGAAGTCGTGAGACAAAACATGTCGGCTGTAAACTAATGATCTGGAGAAAATAACGTCATCCGCTATTGAGTCGGCGTGAGTCTTGTGAATGCTCAGAGACGGAGCAGAGAGACCGGTCTATCCATGCGGTGAATCGATCCTTTGTAAAACACGTGCTGTTTTAAACTCAGATGTATGTGAGCTTATATTTTTTAGTAAAAGTTGTTTTATACTATTCTCACGTGTGCACTGTCCATTTACTATCATAATCCTTTATGAATCTGACCCCGTGGCCTGGAGTCTGGAGGTTTAGTGTGTATGAACATAACAGGCTCCTGAACAGAGGCGTAACTAGGGTTTTCGGAGCCCAGGGCAAGATGGAAAATGGCGCCCCCCCCCAAAAAAAAACAACAACATACGAAAAGAAGCATGTGGGCGCGCGCGCCGGAAAAATGGGCGTGTCCACACAACAGAAGGGGTGTGACCACGCTCCAGAAGGGGTGTGGCCACTGAAAATGGCCCACAGTGCCAGTTACATTGCCCCACAGTGCCAGTTACATTTCCCCACAGTGCGCCGGATACATGCCCCACAGTGCCAGATACATTGCCCCACAGTGCCAGTTACATTGCCCCACAGTGCCGGATACAATGCCCCACAGTGCCAGATACATTGCCCCACAGTGCCAGTTACATTGCCCCACAGTGCCAGTTACATTGCCCCACAGTGCCAGATACATGCCCCACAGTGCCAGATACATTGCCCCACAGTGCCAGTTACATGCCCCACAGTGCCAGATACATGCCCCACAGTGCCAGTTACATGCCCCACAGTGCCAGATACATGCCCCACAGTGCCAGGCCCCACTCAGTGCCAGTTACATGCCCAATTTGGTGCCAGTTACATGCCCCACAGTGCCAGGCCCCACTCAGTGCCAGTTACATGCCCCATTTGGTGCCAGTTACATGCCCCACAGTGCCAGATACATTGCCCCACAGTGCCAGTTACATGCCCCACAGTGCCAGATACATTGCCCCACAGTGCCAGATACATGCCCCACAGTGCCAGGCCCCACTCAGTGCCAGTTACATGCCCCATTTGGTGCCAGTTACATGCCCCACAGTGCCAGATACATTGCCCCAAAGTGCCAGTTACATGCCCCACAGTGCCAGTTACATTGCCCCACAGTGCCAGATACATGCCCCACAGTGCCAGGCCCCACTTGGTGCCAGATACATGCCCCACAGTGCCAGGCCCCACTCAGTGCCAGTTACATGCCCCATTTGGTGCCAGTTACATGCCCCACAGTGCCAGGCCCCACTCAGTGCCAGTTACATGCCCCACAGTGCCAGATACATTGCCCCACAGTGCCAGTTACATGCTCCACAGTGCCAGATACATTGCGCCACAGTGCCAGATACATGCCCCACAGTGCCAGGCCCCACTCAGTGCCAGTTACATGCCCCATTTGGTGCCAGTTACATGCCCCACAGTGCCAGATACATTGCCCCACAGTGCCAGTTACTTGCCCCACAGTGCCAGTTACATTGCCCCACAGTGCCAAATACATGCCCCACAGTGCCAGGCCCCACTTGGTGCCAGATACATAGATACATGCCCCCCCATGCCGCCGGACCCCCCCCCCCCCCCCCCGTGCCACCGGACCCCCCCCCCCCATCACGTACCGGCCGGCGGCCGCTTGTTGCTATATGAGGGGAGGAGAGCGCAGCGCCTCTCCTTCCCCTCGCCGCTCCAGGTCTCCGGCGGCTGTCTGGTGCCGGTTCGCTAGCCAATCAGAGCTCGCGGACCGGCAGCCAATCAGGAGCCGGCCCGCAAGCTCTGATTGGCTAACGCCGGAGACCGGACACAGCAGCGCTGCTGGCAGCGCTGCTAGTGCTGGCAGCGGCGGTGAGGGGAGGGAGAGACGCTGCGCTCTCCTCCCCTCACACTTAGGGTTGACGGGGGCGAGTGGGGCATGATGCCCTAGACGCCGGTGGCGCCCCCCTCTCCTGGGCCTGCCAAGGCGCCCAGGGCACGTGCCCCACTCGCCCTACCCTAGATACGCCTCTGCTCCTGAAGGATTTGGAGGAACTGAATAAATTATCTATACATACCTCCCAACATGATCCTCTCCAGGAGGGACAGAATATTCTGCTCCCGGACTTCCCTCTAAATTTATGATTTCCAGCACCTGTGCTGAAACACCTTTCTTATCCATTAACCTGTTCAACACAGGTGCCGGCAATCCTAAATCAAGAGAAAAGTCCAGAAGCAGAGCATTGTTTTCCTCCTGGAGAGGGTCATGTTGAGAGATATGTCTATATTATATACACAGATAACTGCAGTTACAATTAATATTAAAATTGAATATTATTGCTATATTACATATGACCACTAGGTGGCAGAGAACAATGTTATCCTTTCTGAAAATGCATCTCCGTTGAGTAATAGCTAGAGCTAGACCTATATGGCTTTTGTCATCATTTTGGCATTCAAATATTCCAGACGATAAACAATTCCCTGATACTGCTTCTCCGCTAATCAAGGAACCACAGTTGCCCCATAAAACGACTCGAGTTGTCCCCATCTTCACAGTCCACTTTTACGAGTCTATGCTTGCACATTTGACAGTGTGAATCACCCCCCACCCCCAATTTTATAATTGTATACACCAGAGTGGTCAGCAGGGGGGAAGATTGCAAATAATTGTATTTCTAAGTGTCATTTAACAAGTACTTTAATTTTCTACAAATTACAGACTATAAAGCTTCATGTCAAAGTGCTAAAATGTAATGAAGTACCAGTGCCACTGTGCCAGTAATAATACTGAGCTTTATTAACACTTACCCCCATTATTTCACGTCATGACTATTAACCATTCTGCATATAATATTAGTTAGGAGATTTGTTCCTGGAGCCTTTCAGTGTATGAAGATACGTCTAGTCGTCTACCTAAGGGTGTGTACACACGGTGAGATATTGTCTTTCGATTTTGACTATATAGTCAAAATCGCAAGAAAAGTTAGTGCAGATCGCAAGGTGAAAGTCACCTTGTGATCCCAATTCGGTCCCGATGCGCGGTCCCGCCAGGTCGGCATCTCAAGAAAAGATAGACTGTGCAGGCAAGTCAATCCTTGCTAGATCGGTGTACTGTCTATTCATCTCACATGTCAATGACATCTCACATAAGCCAAAATCTCACATACAGTAAGCCAAAATTGTAAGCACACATAGTCCATAGCTCAAGAACAGTTAGTCAAAATCTGTGCTATCTGGGCTCCAGGGAGTTCAAGGGAAATCGCAAGTGAAAATCGGGTATAGCAAGGATCTCACCGTGTGTACACACCCTAACACATATATAGGTGTGTGCCCATATCTACTTGTGGGAACAGGCCCCAAAATCACAGAAGTCTAGCTATGTATTATTACATTGTAACCTTCACTTTTATTATTCTTCATAACATGTGTCATTTTTATGTACAGCAATTTTGGGGTTTATTTACTAAGCCTTGGAGGGAGATAAAGTACCAGCCAATCAGCTCCTGTCTTTTTTTAAACACAGCCTGTGACATGGCAGTAAGGAGCTGATTGTCTGGTACTTTATCTCCGTCCACTTTATCTCCAAACAAGGCTTAGTAAATAGACCCCTATAAATGTTACACATAATTATATGCATATATTCACCCTTAAGGTGCAAACACACGGTGAGATTCGGGCTAATCCGGATTCTCACTATGCGACAGGGGCTAGGTCGGCATCGCAAGCACATAATGAGTGTGCTTGCGATACTGACTGTGTGCGATTTTGGCTAAGTGTCTAGTTTTACTATCTTTTCTACGAGATAGTCAAAATTGACTTGCCTGCACAGTCTATCTAGGCTTGCGATGCAGACCGCGTCGGGATCGCAAGGTGACTTTCACCTTGCGATCTGCACTAACTTTTCTTACGATTTTTACTATATAGTCAAAATCGTAAGAAAATATCTCACCGTGTTATACTGAATTGTACTTTACTTGTACTCTGCAATCTTAGACCTGGTATTGCAATCTTAGACCTGGTATTGCAATCTTAGACCTGGTATTGCAATCTTAGACCTGGTATTTGCAATCTTAGACCTGGTATTAACAAACAATCAGGATTTGGTATCGGGTATTATAGCAGGGGAACCCATAGGAAACAGCGACCACAATATGGTCACATTCAATATCAGTTTCTACAAACAGCCCTATACTGGCTCAACTAGGACTTTAAACTTTAGCAAAGCAAATTTTGAAAAGATGAGGGTATTTTTCAGGGATATTGAATGGGAAGGTTTGTTTTTAGGAAAAAATACTACGGAGAAATGGGAGGTACTAAAATTCCTGCTAGCTAAAAATACACTCAATTATATTCCTATGAGTAGCAAAAAAGGGAATAAAAATCATAAACCGATGTGGCTTAACAAAAAAATTAAGGAACTTATGGGCAAGAAAAGGCGAGCATTTAAAAAATACAAATCTGACGGGGAAGCAGAGTCATTTCAGCACTATAAGGAATGTAACAAAAATTGCAAAAAGGAAATAAGAGCGGCTAAAGTAGAAACTGAAAAACTAGTAGCAAAGGAAAGCAAAGCGAATCCCAAAAAATTCTTTAAATACATTAATAGCAAGAGATTAAAAAAGGAGAGTATAGGCCCTTTGAAAGACAAGTTGGGAGTCTTAAGCAAAAATGATAATGACATAGCGGACACACTAAATGAGTTTTTTTCGACAGTATTCACTAGAGAGGACCCAATTCAGGGACTGACACACAATCTCAATAATGACAATATCACACTGATAGGTACTTATTTAAGCAAGGAAGTAGTCTGTGACCGATTAAAACATTTAAAGATTAATAAATCACCAGGGCCCGATGGTATTCATCCAAGGGTTCTAATGGAGCTTCACTCTGAACTGGCAAAACCGCTATCTTTGATCTTTGAGGATTCAGTTATATCAGGTATGGTTCCCAAAGACTGGCGTATAGCGGAAGTAGTGCCTATATTCAAAAAGGGAAGTAAAGCTGAACCAGGTAATTATAGACCAGTTAGTCTTACATCTATAGTGGGGAAAGTATTGGAAGGTATTCTAAGAGATAGTATTCAGAAGTTCCTTGAAACCAATAAGGTCATTAAAAGGAATCAACATGGGTTTATGAAGGACAGATCCTGTCAAACCAACTTACTTGGCTTTTATGAAACAGTAAGCGCAAACCTAGATCAGGGTAAAGACGTGGATGTAATCTTTTTAGACTTTGCCAAAGCGTTCGATACTGTACCACACATTAGAGATGAGCGCCTGAAATTTTTCGGGTTTTGTGTTTTGGTTTTGGGTTCGGTTCCGCGGCCGTGTTTTGGGTTCGACCGCGTTTTGGCAAAACCTCACCGAATTTTTTTTGTCGGATTCGGGTGTGTTTTGGATTCGGGTGGTTTTTTCAAAAAACCCTAAAAAACATCTTAAAACATTGAATTTGGGGGTCATTTTGATCCCATAGTATTATTAACCTCAATAACCATAATTAACACTCATTTTCAGTCTATTCTGAACACCTTACACCTCACAATATTATTTTTAGTCCTAAAATTTGCACCGAGGTCGCTGGATGACTAAGCTCAGCGACCCTAGTGGCCGACACAAACACCGGGCCCATCTAGGAGTGGCACTGCAGTGTCACGCAGGATGTCCCTTCCAAAAAACCCTCCCCAAACAGCACATGACGCAAAGAAAAAAAGAGGCGCAATGAGGTAGCTGACTGTGTGAGTAAGATTAGCGACCCTAGTGGCCGACACAAACACCGGGCCCATCTAGGAGTGGCACTGCAGTGTCACGCAGGATGTCCCTTCCAAAAAACCCTCCCCAAACAGCACATGACGCAAAGAAAAAAAGAGGCGCAATGAGGTAGCTGACTGTGTGAGAAAGATAAGCGACCCTAGTGGCCGACACAAACACCGGGCCCATCTAGGAGTGGCACTGCAGTGTCACGCAGGATGTCCCTTCCAAAAAACCCTCCCCAAACAGCACATGACGCAAAGAAAAAAAGAGGCGCAATGAGGTAGCTGTGTGAGTAAGATTAGCGACCCTAGTGGCCGACACAAACACCGGGCCCATCTAGGAGTGGCACTGCAGTGTCACGCAGGATGTCCCTTCCAAAAAACCCTCCCCAAACAGCACATGACGCAAAGAAAAAAAGAGGCGCAATGAGGTAGCTGACTGTGTGAGAAAGATAAGCGACCCTAGTGGCCGACACAAACACCGGGCCCATCTAGGAGTGGCACTGCAGTGTCACGCAGGATGTCCCTTCCAAAAAACCCTCCCCAAACAGCACATGACGCAAAGAAAAAGAAAAGAAAAAAGAGGTGCAAGATGGAATTGTCCTTGGGCCCTTCCCACCCACCCTTATGTTGTATAAACAAAACAGGACATGCACACTTTAACCAACCCATCATTTCAGTGACAGGGTCTGCCACACGACTGTGACTGAAATGACGGGTTGGTTTGGACCCCCACCAAAAAAGAAGCAATTAATCTCTCCTTGCACAAACTGGCTCTACAGAGGCAAGATGTCCACCTCATCATCATCCTCCGATATATCACCGTGTACATCCCCCTCCTCACAGATTATCAATTCGTCCCCACTGGAATCCACCATGTCAGCTCCCTGTGTACTTTGTGGAGGCAATTGCTGCTGGTCAATGTCTCCGCGGAGGAATTGATTATAATTCATTTTAATGAACATCATCTTCTCCACATTTTCTGGATGTAACCTCGTACGCCGATTGCTGACAAGGTGAGCGGCGGCACTAAACACTCTTTCGGAGTACACACTTGTGGGAGGGCAACTTAGGTAGAATAAAGCCAGTTTGTGCAAGGGCCTCCAAATTGCCTCTTTTTCCTGCCAGTATAAGTACGGACTGTGTGACGTGCCTACTTGGATGCGGTCACTCATATAATCCTCCACCATTCTATCAATGGTGAGAGAATCATATGCAGTGACAGTAGACGACATGTCCGTAATGGTTGTCAGGTCCTTCAGTCCGGACCAGATGTCAGCATCAGCAGTCGCTCCAGACTGCCCTGCATCACCGCCAGCGGGTGGGCTCGGAATTCGGATTTGGGATTTCGAAGAATGCACAGTTCTTTGCTGTGCTGCTTTTGCCAGCTTGAGTCTTTTCATTTTTCTAGCGAGAGGCTGAGTGCTTCCATCCTCATGTGAAGCTGAACCACTAGCCATGAACATAGGCCAGGGCCTCAGCCGTTCCTTGCCACTCCGTGTGGTAAATGGCATATTGGCAAGTTTACGCTTCTCCTCCGACAATTTTATTTTAGGTTTTGGAGTCCTTTTTTTTCTGATATTTGGTGTTTTGGATTTGACATGCTCTGTACTATGACATTGGGCATCGGCCTTGGCAGACGACGTTGCTGGCATTTCATCGTCTCGGCCATGACTAGTGGCAGCAGCTTCAGCACGAGGTGGAAGTGGATCTTGATCTTTCCCTAATTTTGGAACCTCAACTTTTTTGTTCTCCATATTTTATAGGCAGAACTAAAAGGCACCTCAGGTAAACAATGGAGATGGATGGATTGGATACTAGTATACAATTATGGACGGACTGCCACGGTTAGGTGGTATAAAAAAACCACGGTTAGGTGGTATATAATACAATTATGGATGGACGGACTGCCTGCCGAGTTCCGACACAGAGGTAGCCACAGCCGTGAACTACCGCACTGTACACTGGTTGATAAAGAGATAGTAGTATACTCGTAACAACTAGTATGACACTATGACGACGGTATAAAGAATGAAAAAAAAACCACGGTTAGGTGGTATATATTATAATAATAATACAATTATGGATGGACGGACTGCCTGCCGACTGCCGACACAGAGGTAGCCACAGCCGTGAACTACCGCACTGTACACTGGTTGATAAAGAGATAGTAGTATACTCGTAACAACTAGTATGACACTATGACGACGGTATAAAGAATGAAAAAAAAACCACGGTTAGGTGGTATATATTATAATAATAATACAATTATGGATGGACGGACTGCCTGCAGACTGCCGACACAGAGGTAGCCACAGCCGTGAACTACCGCACTGTACACTGGTTGATAAAGAGATAGTAGTATACTCGTAACAACTAGTATGACACTATGACGACGGTATAAAGAATGAAAAAAAAACCACGGTTAGGTGGTATATATTATAATAATAATACAATTATGGATGGACGGACTGCCTGCCGACTGCCGACACAGAGGTAGCCACAGCCGTGAACTACCGCACTGTACACTGGTTGATAAAGAGATAGTAGTATACTCGTAACAACTAGTATGACACTATGACGACGGTATAAAGAATGAAAAAAAAACCACGGTTAGGTGGT
Source organism: Pseudophryne corroboree (assembly GCF_028390025.1). Lineage (NCBI taxonomy): Eukaryota > Metazoa > Chordata > Amphibia > Anura > Myobatrachidae > Pseudophryne > Pseudophryne corroboree. The sequence goes on along the minus strand of NC_086445.1, from coordinate 948,308,037 downwards.
ATATATTATAATAATAATACAATTATGGATGGACGGACTGCCTGCCGACTGCCGACACAGAGGTAGCCACAGCCGTGAACTACCGCACTGTACACTGGTTGATAAAGAGATAGTAGTATACTCGTAACAACTAGTATGACACTATGACGACGGTATAAAGAATGAAAAAAAAACCACGGTTAGGTGGTATATATTATAATAATAATACAATTATGGATGGACGGACTGCCTGCCGAGTTCCGACACAGAGGTAGCCACAGCCGTGAACTACCGCACTGTACACTGGTTGATAAAGAGATAGTAGTATACTCGTAACAACTAGTATGACACTATGACGACGGTATAAAGAATGAAAAAAAAACCACGGTTAGGTGGTATATATTATAATAATAATACAATTATGGATGGACGGACTGCCTGCCGACTGCCGACACAGAGGTAGCCACAGCCGTGAACTACCGCACTGTACACTGGTTGATAAAGAGATAGTAGTATACTCGTAACAACTAGTATGACACTATGACGACGGTATAAAGAAAGAAAAAAAAATACCACAGTTAGGTGGTATATATTATAATAATAATACAATTATGGATGGACGGACTGCCTGCCGACTGCCGACACAGAGGTAGCCACAGCCGTGAACTACCGCACTGTACACTGGTTGATAAAGAGATAGTAGTATACTCGTAACAACTAGTATGACACTATGACGGTATAAAGAATGAAAAAAAAACCACGGTTAGGTGGTATATATTATAATAATAATACAATTATGGATGGACGGACTGCCTGCCGACTGCCGACACAGAGGTAGCCACAGCCGTGAACTACCGCACTGTACACTGGTTGATAAAGAGATAGTAGTATACTCGTAACAACTAGTATGACACTATGACGACGGTATAAAGAAAGAAAAAAAAATACCACGGTTAGGTGGTATATATTGTAATACAATTATGGATGGACGGACTGCCTGCCGAGTTCCGACTGCCGACACAGAGGTAGCCACAGCCGTGAACTACCGCACTGTACTGTGTCTGCTGCTAATATAGACTGGTTGATAAAGAGATAGTATACAATACATACAACAATATACTACTATACTGGTGGTCAGGCACTGGTCACCACTAGTCACACTGGCAGTGGCACTCCTGCAGCAAAAGTGTGCACTGTTTAATTTTAAATTAATATAATATTATGTACTCCTGGGGGCTCCTGCTATAACAACCTGCAGTGCTCCCCAGTCTCCCCCACAATTATTATAAGCTTTGCCTTTTATACATTGATGTGCAGCACACTGGGCTGAGCTGAGTGCACACAGACTGAGTCACACTGTGTGACTGGCTGCTGCTGTGTATCGTTTTTTTTCAGGCAGAGAACGGATATAGCAGAGAACGGATATATTATATTAAAATAAATAAAAGTTAACTAACAACAACTGCACTGGTCACTGTGGTAAACTCTGTCTGACTCTGCACAATCTCTCTCTCTCTTCTAATCTAATTTCTAATGGAGAGGACGCCAGCCACGTCCTCTCCCTATCAATCTCAATGCACGTGTGAAAATGGCGGCGACGCGCGGCTCCTTATATAGAATCCGAGTCTCGCGAGAATCCGACAGCGTCATGATGACGTTCGGGCGCGCTCGGGTTAACCGAGCAAGGCGGGAGGATCCGAGTCTGCTCGGACCCGTGAAAAAAACATGAAGTTCGTGCGGGTTCGGTTTCAGAGAAACCGAACCCGCTCATCTCTACCACACATGAGACTTATATACAAGCTACAAGAATCAGGGCTAGGAAGCACAATATGCACTTGGGTCAAAAACTGGTTAGATAATAGGAAGCAGCGCGTTGTGGTTAATGGATCTTTTTCAACTTGGACTGAAGTGCTAAGTGGTGTGCCGCAAGGCTCAGTATTAGGACCGCTATTGTTCAATATTTTCATTAACGACCTAACAGAAGGTCTAGAGAGCATGGTGTCAATTTTTGCAGATGATACCAAATTGTGTAAGGCTATAAATACAGAGGAGGATGCCGAGTCTCTTCAGAACGACTTAGTTAAATTAGAAGCATGGGCAGCCAAATGGAGAATGCGCTTCAACACAGACAAGTGTAAGGTAATGCACTGTGGTAACAAGAACAAAAATTACACCTACCTACTAAATGGGGTAAAATTAGGGGATTCTGTACTGGAAAAGGACTTAGGTGTCCTCATAGATAGCAAGCTAAGCAGTAGTACCCAAAGTAGGACTGCAGCAAAGAAGGCTAATAAGATATTAGCATGCATAAAACGGGGTATTGATGCTAGGGACGAGAGTATTATTCTCCCGTTATATAAATCACTAGTGAGGCCACACCTTGAATACTGTGTACAGTTCTGGGCACCGTACTACAAAAAGGATATCCTGGAGCTTGAAAAGGTACAGAGGAGGGCGACCAAACTAATTAAGGGCATGGAGACGATGGAATACAAGGAAAGGCTTGAAAGACTAGGCATGTTTACATTGGAAAAGCGGAGACTAAGAGGGGATATGATCAACATCTACAAATATATAAGGGGACAATACACAGAGCTTGCGCGGGACCTGTTTTTGGTTAGATCAACACAGAGGACTCGTGGACACTCGCTCAGGTTAGAGGAGAGGAGATTCCGCACAATACGGCGTAAAGGCTTTTTCACGGTAAGGACAATACGTGTTTGGAATTCCCTGCCCGAGGGAGTTGTAATGGCGGAATCTGTCAACACCTTTAAAAATGGGTTAGATAAATTCCTAATGGATAAGGACATCCAGGGGTATGGTGCACAGTCATGCATTATAGTTACTATAAATAGGGATAAAATGCAACGGCTGACAGCAGCATCAGTCAGAAATTTTAGTCAAATCATCATGCATAGGAGACCACAAATAGGTTGAACTCGATGGACAATTGTCTTTTTTCAACCTCAGATACTATGTTACTATGTTACTTTCTAAACTCTCCCATCTGTATGCTGGTTTGATTCTTGTCATAATTTTCAATGCACCAGAAACAGGCGTATTTACACATATGAACAAATACTAAAGATGTGCACCGGAAATTTTTCGGGTTTTGTGTTTTGGTTTTGGATTCGGTTCTGCGGCCGTGTTTTGGATTCGGACGCGTTTTGGCAAAACCTCCCTGGAATTTTTTTGTCGGATTCGGGTGTGTTTTGGATTTGGGTGTTTTTTTTCAAAACCCCTCAAAAACAGCTTAAATCATAGAATTTGGGGGTCATTTTGATCCCATAGTATTATTAACCTCAATAACCATAATTTCCACTAATTTCCAGTCTATTCTGAACACCTCACACCTCACAATATTATTTTTAGTCCTAAAATTTGCACCGAGGTCGCTGGATGACTAAGCTAAGCGACCCAAGTGGCCGGCACAAACACCTGGCCCATATAGGAGTGGCACTGCAGTGTCAGACAGGATGGCACTTAAAAAATTGTCCCCAAACAGCACATGATGCAAAGAAAAAAAGAAGTGCACCAAGGTCGCTGGATGGCTAAGCTAAGCGACCAAAGTGGCCGGCACAAACACCTGGCCCATCTAGGAGTGGCACTGCAGTGTCAGACAGGATGGCACTTTAAAAAATTGTCCCCAAACAGCACATGATGCAAAGAAAAAAAGAAGTGCACCAAGGTCGCTGGATGGCTAAGCTAAGCGACCCAAGCGGCCGGCCTCCCTCCACATTTTTGTTCTCCATCTTTTAATGTGTGGAATTATATGCCAGTAATATATCAATAGCAATGGCCTACTGTACCGTACTGCTATATATATATATATATATATATATATATATATACTGGTGGTCAGCAAAATTCTGCACTGTCCTCCTACTATATACTGCGCACAACTACAATGCAGCACAGATATCGATAGTATACTTGACGACACAGAGGTAGAGCAATCGACTACTGTACCGTACTGCTATATATATGTACTGGTGGTCAGCAAAATTCTGCACTGTCCTCCTACTATATACTGCGCACAACTACAATGCAGCACAGATATGGATAGTATACTTGACGACACAGAGGTAGAGCAATGGACTACTGTACCGTACTGCTATATATATATACTGGTGGTCAGCAAAATTCTGCACTGTCCTCCTACTATATACTGCGCACAACTACAATACAGCACAGATATGGATAGTATACTTGACAATACAGAGGTAGAGCAATGGACTACTGTACCATACTGATATATATATATACTGGTGGTCAGCAAAATTCTGCACTGTCCTCCTACTATATACTGCGCACAACTACAATGCAGCACAGATATGGATAGTATACTTGACGACACAGAGGTAGAGCAATGGACTACTGTACCGTACTGCTATATACATATACTGGTGGTCAGCAAAATTCTGCACTGTCCTCCTACTATATACTGCGCACAACTACAATGTAGCACAGATATGGATAGTATACTTGACGACACAGAGATAGAGCAATGGACTACTGTACCGTACTGCTATATATATATACTGGTGGTCAGCAAAATTCTGCACTGTCCTCCTACTATATACTGCGCACAACTACAATGCAGCACAGATATGGATAGTATACTTGACGACACAGAGGTAGAGCAATGGACTACTGTACCGTACTGCTATATATATAAATACTGGTGGTCAGCATAATTCTGCACTGTCCTCCTACTATATACTGCACACAACTACAATACAGCACAGATATGGATAGTATACTTGACGACACAGAGGTAGAGCAATGGACTACTGTACCGTTCTGCTATATATATATACTGGTGGTCAGCAAAATTCTGCACTGTCCTCCTACTATATACTGCGCACAACTACAATGCAGCACAGATATGGATAGTATACTTGACGACACAGAGGTAGAGCAATGGACTACTGTACCGTACTGCTATATATATATACTGGTGGTCAGCAAAATTCTGCACTGTCCTCCTACTATATACTGCGCACAACTACAATGCAGCACAAATATGGATAGTATACTTGACAATACAGAGGTAGAGCAATGGACTACTGTACCATACTGCTATATATATATACTGGTGGTCAGCAAAATTCTGCACTGTCCTCCTACTATATACTGCGCACAACTACAATGCAGCACATATATGGATAGTATACTTGACGACACAGAGGTAGAGCAATGGACTACTGTACCGTACTGCTATATATATATATATATAAATACTGGTGGTCAGCATAATTCTGCACTGTCCTCCTACTATATACTGCACACAACTACAATGCAGCACAGATATGGATAGTATACTTGACGACACAGAGATAGAGCAATGGACTACTGTACCATACTGCTATATATATATACTGGTGGTCAGCAAAATTCTGCACTGTCCTCCTACTATACACTGCGCACAACTACAATGCAGCACAGATATGGATAGTATACTTGACGACACAGAGGTAGAGCAATGGACTACTGTACCGTACTGCTATATATATATATACTGGTGGTCAGCAAAATTCTGCACTGTCCTCCTACTATATACTGCGCACAACTACAATGCAGCACAAATATGGATAGTATACTTGACAATACAGAGGTAGAGCAATGGACTACTGTACCATACTGCTATATATATATACTGGTGGTCAGCAAAATTCTGCACTGTCCTCCTACTATATACTGCGCACAACTACAATGCAGCACATATATGGATAGTATACTTGACGACACAGAGGTAGAGCAATGGACTACTGTACCGTACTGCTATATATATATATATAAATACTGGTGGTCAGCATAATTCTGCACTGTCCTCCTACTATATACTGCACACAACTACAATGCAGCACAGATATGGATAGTATACTTGACGACACAGAGATAGAGCAATGGACTACTGTACCATACTGCTATATATATATACTGGTGGTCAGCAAAATTCTGCACTGTCCTCCTACTATATACTGCGCACAACTACAATGCAGCACAGATATGGATAGTATACTTGACGACACAGAGGTAGAGCAATGGACTACTGTACCGTACTGCTATATATATATACTGGTGGTCAGCAAAATTCTGCACTGTCCTCCTACTATATACTGTGCACAACTACAATGCAGCACAGATATGGATAGTATACTTGACGACACCGAGGTAGAGCAATGGACTACTGTACCGTACTGCTATATATATATACTGGTGGTCAGCAAAATTCTGCAATGTCCTCCTACTATATACTGCGCACAACTACAATGCAGCACAGATATGAAACATAGAAACATAGAATTTGTCGGCAGATAAGAACCACTTGGCCCATCTAGTCTGCCCCTTTTTTTTTTTTTTATATTATTTTTATCTCTAACCTTATTTGATCCTTATTTCTTTGTAAGGATATCCTTATGTCTATCCCATGCATGTTTAAATTGCTCTACTGTCTTAGCCTCTACCACCTCTGATGGGAGGCTATTCCACTTGTCCACTACCCTTTCTGTGAAATAATTTTTCCGCAAATTTCCCCTGAACCTCCCCCCCTCCAGTCTCAGTGCATGTCCTCGTGTCCTATTGCTTCTCTTCATTTGGAGAATGTTTCCCTCCTGGACTTTGTTAAAACCCTTGATATATTTGAAAGTTTCTATCATGTCCCCCCTTTCCCTTCTCTGCTCCAAACTATACATATTGAGATTTCTTAGTCTTTCTGGGTATGTTTTGTGATGTAGGCCATGCACCATTTTAGTTGCCCTCCTTTGTACAGTTTCTAATGTATTAATATCCTTTTAAAGATATGGCCTCCAGAACTGAATACAGTATTCTAGATGAGGCCGTACCAATGACCTATACAGTGGCATTATTACTTCTTTCTTTCTGCTGCTGATTCCTCTCCCAATGCAGCCAAGCATCTGACTAGCCTTCCTCATTGCCTTGTTACATTGCTTACCTGCCTTTAAGTCATCTGAAATAGTGACTCCTAGATCCATTTCCTCCTCAGTAGTTTCCAGTATAGTGCCATTAATACTGTATTTAGCTTTAGGATTTTTGAGACCCAAGTGCATGATTTTGCATTTTTTGGCATTAAACTGTAATTGCCAGACTCTTGACCATTCCTCTAATCTACCTAGATCCTCAATCATTTGTTTTACCCCACCTGGTGTGTCTACCCTGTTGCATACCTTTGTGTCATCTGCAAAAAGGCATACTTTCCCTTTAATGCCATTTGCAATGTCACCAATAAAGATATTAAAAAGCACTGGTCCAAGTACAGATCCCTGGGGTACTCCACTGGTAACATTTCCCTCCTGTGAATGCACTCCATTTACCACAACTCTCTGTTTTCTATCCTTCAACCAAGATCTTATCTATTCAATAATCCTAATATCCAATCCCAAACTTTCAAGTTTATTTAGCAGTCTGCGATGTGGCCCTGTGTCAAAAGCCTTACTAAAGTCCAGATAAGCTATATCCATGGCTCCACCTTTATCCATCACTTTAGTGATAGTATACTTGATGACACAGAGGTAGAGCAATGGACTACTGTACCATACTGCTATATATATACTCGTGGTCAGCAAAATTCTGCACTGTCCTCCTACTATATACTGCGCACAACTACAATGCAGCACAGATATGGATAGTATACTTGATGACACAGAGGTAGAGCAATGGACTACTGTACCGTACTGCTATCTATATATATATATATATACTGGTGGTCAGCAAAATTCTGCACTGTCCTCCTACTATATACTGCGCACAACTACAATGCAGCACAGATATGGATAGTATACTTGACGACACAGAGGTAGAGCAATGGACTACTGTTCCGTACTGCTATATATATATATACTGATGGTCAGCAAAATTCTGCACTGTCGTCCTACAATGCAGCACAGATATGGAGCATTTTCAGGCAGAGGACGTAGATATTTGCAGCACACTGAGCACAAATATTTGCAGCACACTGAGCACAGATATTTGCAGCACACTGAACAGTGAACACAGAAACTGAGAGAACGCAGCCACGTCCTCTCGCTATCATCTCCAAAGCACGAGTGAAAATGGCGGCGACGCACGGCTCCTTATATAGAATACGAATCTCACGAGAATACGACAGCGGGATGATGACGTTCGGGCAAGCTCGGGTTAACCGAGCAAGGCGGGAAGATCCGAGGCTGCCTCGGAACCGTGTAAAATAGGTGAAGTTCGGGGGGGTTCGAATCTCGAGGAACTGAACCCGCTCATCTCTAACAAATACACATAGATAGTAATTCCATTTACACAAAATTACCAGTTAATATCCACCAGTGGAGCTGCATCATGCAAAGCAAGCTGTATATGGTTTATTCTACGTTCCATAGTGCGGACTAGATGGACCAAGTGTTATTCCATGTTTCTCTGACTCGCCATTACTGGTGTACGCTCAGCTCCGGAACATGCATTGCAAAATCTAGCAAGATACATTCAGCAAATCAATTTGCGTTCAGCTCCAAAATCTAATTTTCGAAAATGGTCAGAAATTATTTTTTCTGCATATAATGCCCAGAAATGTTACCCTCAATATACGTTGCTCCTTGCATTCAGGGTCAAAAATCTTATACCCTTGTCTGAATCATGTGCAATATCTATTTGCTTTTTTATTAAACATGAAACTTAGGGCTTATTGTAGGGAGACCAAACTATTGGGATGCAGTTAAAATGCCGGCTGTTTCATTAAACACTCTTTCAGAGAACACACTGGAGTGGGGGGCAACTTAGGTAAAATAAAGCCAGTTTGTGCAAGGGCATCCAAATTGCCTCTTTTTCCTGACAGTATACGTACAGACTGTCTGACATGCCTACTTGGATGCTGTCACTCATATAATCCTCCACCATTCTTTCAATGGTGACAGAATCATATGCAGTGACAGTAGAGATATGTCAGTAATCGTTGGCAGGTCCTTCAGTCCGGACCATATCAGATGTCAGCTTTCGCTCCTGACTGCCCTGCATCACCGCCAGCGGATGGGCTAGGAAATCTTATCCTTTCCTTGCAGCCCCAGTGGCGGGAGAAATTGAAGGACGAGCTGCTGACGGTCACGTTCAACTTAAGTTGACAATTTACTCACCAGCAGGTCTTTGCACCTCTGCAGACTTGTGTCTGCCGGAAAGAGAGATACAATGTAGGCTTTAAACCTAGGATCGACCACGGTGTCCAAAATGTAGTGCTCTGATTTCAACAGATTGACCAGCCTTGAATCCTGGCAAAGCGAATGAAGGGCTCCATCCACATGTCCCACATACTTTACAGAATCGCTCCATCTTAGCTCCTCCTTCAATCTCTCCAGCTGCTTCTGCAAAAGCCTGATGAGGGGAATGACCTGACTCAAGCTGGCAGTGTCTGAACTGACTTCACATGTGGCAAATTCGAAGGGTTGGAGAACCTTGCACAAGACGGAAATCATTCTCCACTGCGCTTGAGTCAGGTGTATTCCCCCTCCTTTGCCTATATCGTAGGTGGATATATAGGCTTGAATGGCCTTTTGATGCTCCTCCATCCTCTGAAGCATATAGAGTGTTGAATTCCACCTCGTTACCACCTCTTGCTTCAGTTGATGGCAGGGCAGGTTCAGGAGTGTTTGCTGGCGCTCCAGTCTTTGGCACGCGGTGGCTGAATTTTTTGGGCCACCGACAGCATCTCTTGCACACCCCTGTCATTTAAAAAAAAAATCTGTACCACCAAATTAATTGTATGTGCAAAACATGGGACATGCTGGAATTTGCCCAGATGTAATGGATGCACAATATTGGTGGCATTGTCCGATGTCACAAATCCCCAGGAGAGTCCAATTGGGGTAAGCCAATCTGTGATGATGTTCCTCAGTTTCCGTAAGAGGTTGTCAGCTGTGTGCCTCTTATGGAAAGCGGTGATACAAAGCGTAGCCTGCCTAGGAACGAGTTGGTGTTTGCGAGATGCTGCTACTGGTGCCCTGCTGCTGCTGTTGTTGCTGCGGGAAGCAATACATCTACCCAGTGAGCTGTTACAGTCATATAGTCCTTAGTCTGCCCTGTTCCACTTGTCCACATGTCCGTGATTAAGTGGACACTGGATGCAACTGCATTTTGTAGACAACTGGTGACTCTTTTTCTGACGTCTGTGTACATTCTCGGGATCGCCTGCCTAGAGAAGTGGAACCTAGATGGGATTTGATACCGGGGACACAGTATCTCAAACAAATCTACCACTGAACTAATGGTGGATACTGGACGCACATCTAACAACGACATAGCTGTCAAGGCCTCAGTTATAAGCTTTGTAAAAGGAGGACTACTGTCATATTTCATCTTCCTCACAAAGGACTGTTGGTCAGTCAATTGCTTACTAGAAGTAGTACAAGTGGTCTTCCGACTTTCCCTCTGGGATGACGATCGACTCCCAGGAGCAACAACAGCAGCGGCAGCAACAGCAGGCGTACCACTCAAGGATCCCATGGAGGAATTCTGGTTAGGAGAGGACTCCTCAGTCTTGACAGTGACATGGCCTGCAGGACTACTGACGTTCCTGACTGAGGAGGAAGTTGACGTTGAGGGAGTTGGTGGTGTGGCTTGCAGGAGCTTGGATACAGGAGAAAGAAGGGATTTAGGTGTCAGTGGACTGCTTACGCTCTTACCCAAAGTTTCACATCTTGACACTGACTTCTGATGAATGCGCAGCAGGTGTACTATAAGGTAGTATTTTCCAAGGTGGTTAACATCCTTACCCCTACTTATTACAGATTGACAGAGGCAACAGATGGCTTGACACCTGTTGTCTGGATTTGTGGAGAAATAATTCCACACCGAAGAGGTGGCTGTTTTGGTAGTTTGTCCAGGCATCACAATGGGCTTCTTTGTCCCAAGGACAACAGGTATCTGTCTCCCCTGGTGCATGACTTAAACAAACCACATCACCATCAGAATCCTCATCGTCAACTTCCTCCTCCGCGCCAGCAACACCCATCCTGGTGTACTTCAACAGTGACATCTCCAATTTCAATATCAAAAACTGGACTGTGGGTGCTCCTTCCAGCACTTGCAGGGGGCATGCAAATGGTGGAAGAAGCCACCTCTTCCAGTCCAGTGTTGGGAAGTTCAGGCATTTCAACTGCCGACACACTTGGACTCTCCTTGGGGATTTGATATACCATCTCAGAATTAGGGATGTGCACTTGAAATTTTTCGGGTTTTGTGTTTTGGTTTTGGGTTCGGTTCCGTGGCCGTGTTTTGGGTTCGAACGCGTTTTGGCAAAACCTCACCGAATTTTTTTTGTCGGATTCGGGTGTGTTTTGGATTCGGGTGTTTTTTTCAAAAAACCCTAAAAAACAGCTTAAATCATAGAATTTGGGGGTCATTTTGATCCCATAGTATTATTAACCTCAATAACCATAATTTCCACTCATTTTCAGTCTATTCTGAACACCTCACACCTCACAATATTATTTTTAGTCCTAAAATTTGCACCGAGGTCGCTGTATGGCTAAGCTAAGCGACCCAAGTGGCCGACACAAACACCTGGCCCATCTAGGAGTGGCACTGCAGTGTCAGGCAGGATGGCCCTTCCAAAAAATACTCCCCAAACAGCACATGATGTAAAGAAAAAAAGAGGCGCAATGAGTTAGCTGTGTGAGTAAGCTAAGCGACCCTAGTGGCCGACACAAACACCTGGCCCATCTAGGAGTGGCACTGCAGTGTCAGGCAGGATGTCCCTTCCAAAAAATACTCCCCAAACAGCACATGACGCAAAGAAAAAAAGAGGCGCAATGAGGTAGCTGTGTGAGTAAGCTAAGCGACCCTAATGGCCGACACAAACACCTGGCCCATCTAGGAGTGGCACTGCAGTGTCAGGTAGGATGTCCCTTCCAAAAAATACTCCCCAAACAGCACATGACGCAAAGAAAAAAAGAGGCGCAATGAGGTAGCTGTGTGAGTAAGCTAAGCGACCCTAGTGGCTGACACAAACACCTGGCCCATCTAGGAGTGGCACTGCAGTGTCAGGCAGGATGTCCCTTCCAAAAAATACTCCCCAAACAGCACATGACGCAAAGAAAAAAAGAGGCGCAATGAGGTAACTGTGTGAGTATGCTAAGCGACCCTAGTGGCCGACACAAACACCTGGCCCATCTAGGAGTGGCACTGCAGTGTCACGCAGGATGGCCCTTCCAAAAAATACTCCCCAAACAGCACATGACGCAAAGAAAAAAAGAGGCGCAATGAGGTAGCTGTGTGAGTAAGCTAAGCGACCCTAGTGGCCGACACAAACACCTGGCCCATCTAGGAGTGGCACTGCAGTGTCAGGCAGGATGGCCCTTCCAAAAAAAACTCCCCAAACAGCACATGACGCAAAGAAAAAAAGAGGCGCAATGAGGTAGCTGTGTGAGTAAGCTAAGCGACCCTAGTGGCCGACACAAACACCTGGCCCATCTAGGAGTGGCACTGCAGTGTCAGGCAGGATGTCCCTTCCAAAAAATACTCCCCAAACAGCACATGACGCAAAGAAAAAAAGAGGCGCAATGAGGTAGCTGTGCGAGTAAGCTAAGCAACCCTAGTGGCCGACACAAACACCTGGCCCATCTAGGAGTGGCACTGCAGTGTCAGGCAGGATGGCCCTTCCAAAAAATACTCCCCAAACAGCACATGACGCAAAGAAGAAAAAAAGAAAAAAGAGGTGCAAGATGGAATTGTCCTTGGGCCCTCCCACCCACCCTTACGTTGTATAAACAGGACATGCATACTTTAACCAACCCATCATTTCAGCGACAGGGTCTGCCACACGACTGTGACTGAAATGACTGGTTGGTTTGGGCCCTCTCTCCTTGCACAAACTGGCTCTACAGAGGCAAGATGTCCACCTCATCATCATCGTCCGATTCATCACCCCTTTCACTGTGTACATCCCCCTCCTCACAGATTATTAATTCGTCCCCACTGGAATCCACCATCTCAGATCCCCGTGTACTTTCTGGAGGCAATTGCTGCTGGTGAATGTCTCCATTGAGTAATTGATTATAATTCATTTTAATGAACATCATCTTCTCCACATTTTCTGGAAGTAACCTCGTACGCCGATTGCTGACAAGGTGAGCGGCGGCACTAAACACTCTTTCGGAGTACACACTGGAGAGAGGGCAACTTAGGTAGAATAAAGCCAGTTTGTGCAAGGGCCTCCAAATTGCCTCTTTTCCCTGCCAGTATACGTACGGACTTTCTGACGTGCCTACTTGGATGCGGTCACTCATATAATCCTCCACCATTCTTTCAATGGTGAGAGAATCATATGCAGTGACAGTAGACGACATGTCAGTAATCGTTGGCAGGTCCTTCAGTCCGGACCAGATGTCAGCATCAGCAGTCGCTCCAGACTGCCCTGCATCACCGCCAGCGGGTGGGCTCGGAATTCGTAGCCTTTTCCTCGCACCCCCAGTTGCGGGAGAATGTGAAGGAGGAGATGTTGACAGGTCACGTTCCGCTTGACTTGACAATTTTCTCACCAGCAGTTCTTTGAACCCCTGCAGACTTGTGTCTGCCGGAAAGAGAGATCCAACGTAGGTTTTAAATCTAGGATCGAGCACGGTGGCCAAAATGTAGTGCTCTGATTTCAACAGATTGACCACACGTGAATCCTGGTTAAGCGAATGAAGGGCTCCATCCACAAGTCCCACATGCCTAGCGGAATCGCTCTGTTTTAGCTCCTCCTTCAATGCCTCCAGCTTCTTCTGCAAAAGCCTGATGAAGGGAATGACCTGACTCAGGCTGGCAGTGTCTGAACTGACTTCATGTGTGGCAAGTTCAAAGGGCAGCAGAACCTTGCACAACGTTGAAATCATTCTCCACTGCGCTTGAGTCAGGTGCATTCCCCCTCCTTTGCCTATATCGTGGGCAGATGTATAGGCTTGAATGGCCTTTTGCTGCTCCTCCATCCTCTGAAGCATATAGAGGGTTGAATTCCACCTCGTTACCACCTCTTGCTTCAGATGATGGCAGGGCAGGTTCAGGTTTTTTTGGTGGTGCTCCAGTCTTCTGTACGCGGTGCCTGCACGACGAAAGTGGCCCGCAATTCTTCTGGCCACCGACAGCATCTCTTGCACGCCCCTTTCGTTTTTTTAATAATTCTGCACCACCAAATTCAAGGTATGTGCAAAACATGGGACGTGCTGGAATTTGCCCAGATTTAATGCGCGCACAATATTGCTGGCGTTGTCCGATGCCACAAATCCCCAGGAGAGTCCAATTGGGGTAAGCCATTCTGCGATGATCTTCCTCAGTTGCCGTAAGAGGTTTTCAGCTGTGTGCGTATTCTGGAAAGCGGTGATACAAAGCGTAGCCTGCCTAGGAACGAGTTGGCGTTTGCGAGATCCTGCTACTGGTGCCGCCGCTGCTGTTCTTGCAGCGGGAGGCAATACATCTACCCAGTGGGCTGTCACAGTCATGTAGTCCTGAGTCTGCCCTGCTCCACTTGTCCACATGTCCGTGGTTAAGTGGACATTGGGTACAACTGCATTTTTTAGGACACTGGTGAGTCTTTTTCTGACGTCCGTGTACATTCTCAGTATCGCCTGCCTAGAGAAGTGGAACCTAGATGGTATTTGGTAACGGGGGCACACTGCCTCAATAAATTGTCTAGTTCCCTGTGAACTAACGGCGGATACCGGACGCACGTCTAACACCAACATAGTTGTCAAGGCCTCAGTTATCCGCTTTGCAGCAGGATGACTGCTGTGATATTTCATCTTCCTCGCAAAGGACTGTTGGACAGTCAATTGCTTACTGGAAGTAGTACAAGTGGTCTTCCGACTTCCCCTCTGGGATGACGATCGACTCCCAGCAGCAACAACAGCAGCGCCAGCAGCAGTAGGCGTTACACTCAAGGATGCATCGGAGGAATCCCAGGCAAGAGAGGACTCGTCAGACTTGCCAGTGACATGGCCTGCAGGACTATTGGCTTTCCTGGGTAAGGAGGAAATTTACACTGAGGGAGTAGGTGGTGTGGTTTACGCGAGCTTGGTTACAAGAGGAAGGGATTTACTGGTCAGTGGACTGCTTCCGCTGTCGCCCAAAGTTTTTGAACTTGTCACTGACTTATTATGAATGCGCTGCAGGTGACGTATAAGGGAGGATGTTCCGAGGTGGTTAACGTCCTTACCCCTACTTATTACAGCTTGACAAAGGCAACACACGGCTTGACACCTGTTGTCCGCATTTCTGTTGAAATACTTCCACACTGAAGAGCTGATTTTTTTGGTATTTTCACCAGGCATGTCAATGGCCATATTCCTCCCACGGACAACAGGTGTCTCCCCGGGTGCCTGACTTAAACAAATCACCTCACCATCAGAATCCTCCTTGTCAATTTCCTCCCCAGCCCAAGCAACACCCATATCCTCATCCTGGTGTACTTCAACACTGACATCTTCAATTTCACTATCAGGAACTGGACTGCGGGTGCTCCTTTCAACACTTGCAGGGGGCGTGCAAATGGTGGAAGGCGCAAGCTCTTCCCGTCCAGTGTTGGGAAGGTCAGGCATCGCAACCGACACAATTGGACTCTCCTTTGGGATTTGTGATTTCGAAGAACGCACAGTTCTTTGCTGTGCTTTTGCCGCAAGTCTTTTCTTTTTTCTAGTGAGAGGATGAGTGCTTCCATCCTCATGTGAAGCTGAACCACTAGCCATGAACATAGGCCAGGGCCTCAGCCGTTCCTTGCCACTCCGTGTCGTGAATGGCATATTGGCAAGTTTACGCTTCTCCTCAGACGCTTTTAATTTTGATTTTTGGGTAATTTTTTTACTGATCTTTTGTGTTTTGGATTTTACATGCTCTGTACTATGACATTGGGCATCGGCCTTGGCAGACGACGTTGATGGTATTTCATCGTCTCGGCCATGACTAGTGGCAGCAGCTTCAGCACGAGATGGAAGTGGATCTTGATCTTTCCCTATTTTTTTAACCTCCACATTTTTGTTCTCCATATTTTGCGCACAACTAAAAGCCACCACAGGTATACAATGTAGATGGATGGATAGTATAGTATTACTTATACTTATGGACGACGAGTGACGACACAGAGGTAGGTACAGCCGTGGCCTTCCGTACTGCTGCTTAGTGCTTATATATAAATATAATATACTGTATAACGGACCTGGTGGACAGTGTCAGCAGCAGACTGCTAAACTAGTATGAAGAAAGAAAAAAAAACACCACAGGTATACAATGTAGATGGATGGATAGTATTACTTATACTTATGGACGACGAGTGACGAGTCGACACAGAGGTAGGTACAGCTGTGGCCTACCGTACTGCTGCTTAAGTGCTTATATATAAATATAATATACTGTATAACGGACCTGGTGGACAGTGTCAGCAGCAGACTGCTAAACTAGTATGAAGAAAGAAAAAAAAAACACCACAGGTATACAATGTAGATGGATGGATAGTATTACTTATACTTATGGACGACGAGTGACGAGTTGACACAGAGGTAGGTACAGCCGTGGCCTACCGTACTGCTGCTTAAGTGCTTATATATAAATATAATATACTGTATAACGGACCTGGTGGACAGTGTCAGCAGCTGACTGCTAAACTAGTATGAAGAAAGAAAAAAAAAACACCACAGGTATACAATGTAGATGGATGGATAGTATTACTTATACTTATGGACGACGAGTGACGAGTCGACACAGAGGTAGGTACAGCCGTGGCCTACCGTACTGCTGCTTAGTGCTTATATATAAATATAATATACTGTATAACGGACCTGGTGGACAGTGTCAGCAGCAGACTGCTAAACTAGTATGAAGAAAGAAAAAAAAAACACCACAGGTATACAATGTAGATGGATGGATAGTATTACTTATACTGATGGACGACGAGTGACGAGTCGACACAGAGGTAGGTACAGCCGTGGCCTACCGTACTGCTGCTTAGTGCTTATATATAAATATAATATACTGTATAACGGACCTGGTGGACAGTGTCAGCAGCAGACTGCTAAACTAGTATGAAGAAAGAAAAAAAAAACACCACAGGTATACAATGTAGATGGATGGATAGTATTACTTATACTGATGGACGACGAGTGACGAGTCGACACAGAGGTAGGTACAGCCGTGGCCTACCGTACTGCTGCTTAGTGCTTATATATAAATATAATATACTGTATAACGGACCTGGTGGACAGTGTCAGCAGCAGACTGCTAAACTAGTATGAAGAAAGAAAAAAAAAACACCACAGGTATACAATGTAGATGGATGGATAGTATTACTTATACTTATGGACGACGAGTGACGAGTCGACACAGAGGTAGGTACAGCCGTGGCCTACCGTACTGCTGCTTAAGTGCTTATATATAAATATAATATACTGTATAACGGACCTGGTGGACAGTGTCAGCAGCAGACTGCTAAACTAGTATGAAGAAAGAAAAAAAAAACACCACAGGTATACAATGTAGATGGATGGATAGTATTACATATACTTATGGACGCCGAGTGACGAGTCGACACAGAGGTAGGTACAGCCGTGGCCTACCGTACTGCTGCTTAAGTGCTTATATATAAATATAATATACTGTATAACGGACCTGGTGGACAGTGTCAGCAGCAGACTGCTAAACTAGTATGAAGAAAAAAAAAAAAACACCACAGGTATACAATGTAGATGGATGGATAGTATTACTTATACTTATGGACGACGAGTGACGAGTCGACACAGAGGTAGGTACAGCCGTGGCCTACCGTACTGCTGCTTAGTGCTAATATATAAATATAATATACTGTATAATGGACCTGGTGGACAGTGTCAGCAGCAGACTGCTAAACTAGTATGAAGAAAGAAAAAAAAAAACACCACAGGTATACAATGTAGATGGATGGATAGTATTACTTATACTTATGGACGACGAGTGACGAGTCGACACAGAGGTAGGTACAGCCGTGGCCTACCGTACTGCTGCTTAGTGCTTATATATAAATATAATATACTGTATAACGGACCTGGTGGACAGTGTCAGCAGACTGGTAAACTAGTATGAAGAAAGAAAAAAAAAATACCACAGGTATACAATGTAGATGGATGGAAAGTATTACTTATACTTATGGACGACGAGTGACGAGTCGACACAGAGGTAGGTACAGCCGTGGCCTACCGTACTGCTGCTTAAGTGCTTATATATAAATATAATATACTGTATAACGGACCTGGTGGACAGTGTCAGCAGCAGACTGCTAAACTAGTATGAAGAAAGAAAAAAAAACACCACAGGTATACAATGTAGATGGATGGATAGTATTACTTATACTTATGGACGACGAGTGACGAGTCGACACAGAGGTAGGTACAGCCGTGGCCTACCGTACTGCTGCTTAGTGCTTATATATAAATATAATATACTGTATAACGGACCTGGTGGACAGTGTCAGCAGCAGACTGCTAAACTAGTATGAAGAAAGAAAAAAAAACACCACAGGTATACAATGTAGATGGATGGATAGTATTACTTATACTTATGGACGACGAGTGACGAGTCGACACAGAGGTAGGTACAGCCGTGGCCTACCGTACTGCTGCTTAGTGCTTATATATAAATATAATATACTGTATAACGGACCTGGTGGACAGTGTCAGCAGCAGACTGCTAAACTAGTATGAAGAAAGAAAAAAAAAATACCACAGGTATACAATGTAGATGGATGGAAAGTATTACTTATACTTATGGACGACGAGTGACGAGTCGACACAGAGGTAGGTACAGCCGTGGCCTACCATACTGCTGCTTAGTGCTTATATATAAATATAATATACTGTATAACGGACCTGGTGGACAGTGTCAGCAGACTGGTAAACTAGTATGAAGAAAGAAAAAAAAAAACACCACAGTGTTTTTCAGGCAGACAAACCTATACTGGTCTGGACTGGTGGTCACTGTCAGCAAAACTGTGCAGTGTGCACTGACTGTACTCCTGCTATAACTGCTCTCCAGTCCCCACAATTAGGCAGTGTGAGCAGTGCACTCAGCACAGATTTATCATGCAGCAGTGCAGCACACTGAGTGAGCACAGATATGGATTGGTGGAGCGTTTTTTTTTTTTTTTTTTTTTTCAGGCAGAGAAACAACGGATTAAACTCAAAACCCTGCACTGTACTCCCTAACAGCTGCTCCCCGTCCCCAATCCTCCCCACAATTTATAACTAACTAAGTTCTACTATAACGGAGAGGACGCCAGCCACGTCCTCTCCCTATCAATCTCAATGCACGTGTGAAAATGGCGGCGACGCGCGGCTCCTTATATAGAATCCGAGACTCGCGAGAATCCGACAGCGGGATGATGACGTTCGGGCGCGCTCGGGTTAACCGAGCAAGGCGGGAGGATCCGAGTCTGCTCGGACCCGTGCAAAAAAGGGTGAAGTTCGGGCGGGTTCGGATTCCGAGGAACCGAACCCGCTCATCACTACTCAGAATGCACAGTTCTTTTCTGTGCTCTTTCCAGCTTAACTCTTTTAATTTTTCTAGTGGGAGGATGAGGGCTTCCATTGTCATGTGAAGCTGAACCACTAGCCATGAACATAGGCCAGGGCCTCAGCCGTTCCTTGCCACTCTGTGTCATAAATGGTATATTGGCAAGTTTACATTTCTTCTCAGACGATTTAAATTTATTTTTTTGGTTCTTTTTACTGTACTTTAGCTTTTTGGATTTTACATGCCCTCTACTATCACAATGGGCACTGGACTTGGCAGACGACGTTGATGGCATTTCATCGTCTATGGCATGGCTAGTGGCAGCAACTTCAGCACTAGGAGGAAGTGGTTCTTCTTGATCTTTCACTATTTTATCCTGAAAATTTTTTGTTCTCCATTATTTTTTGGGAGTTATATAAGACAATATGCGGCACTGGAATGACTGATGCACAGGACACTACCACTGGTCTGATGCAGCACAACACAGCAACACTGTAAGGGACTTGTTGTTGCTGTTATTATTATATGGCAGCAGTGTACATATAGCAGCAGCGTATACCACTGTGACTGCCTAGTCACTGGAATGACTGATGGACAGGACATTACCACTGGTCTGATGCAGTACAACACAACAATACTGTAAGGGACTTGTGGTTGTTGTTATTATTATTGTACGGCAGCAGTGGACATATAGCAGCAGCGTATATCGTCACTACAATGACTGATGGACAGGACACTACCACTGGTCTGATGCAGCACAACACAACAACACTGTAAGGGACTTGTAGTTGTTGTTGTTGTTATTATTATTATAATACTGTAGCAGTGGACATATAGCAGCAGCGTATATCGTCACTGGAATGACTGATGGACAGGACACTACCACTGGTATGATGCAGCACAACACAACACCAATTTATACAGCTACACTGGATATATGGCAACAGAGGACACCAACACTGTGACTGGCTGGACTGATGCAGAACAATACACTGACTACACTGGACTGGACAGCACAACACAGCACAACTTTATACAGCTACACTGGATATATGGCAGCAGAGGACACCAACACTGTGACTGCCTGGACTGATGCAGAACAATACACTGACTACACTGGACTGGACAGCAAAACACAGCACAACTTTATACAGCTACACTGGATATATGGTAGAGATGAGCGCCTGAAATTTTTCGGGTTTTGTGTTTTGGTTTTGGGTTCGGTTCCGCGGCCGTGTTTTGGGTTCGAACGCGTTTTGGCAAAACCTCACCGAATTATTTTTGTCGGATTCGGGTGTGTTTTGGATTCGGGTGTTTTTTTCCAAAAACACTAAAAAACAGCTTAAATCATAGAATTTGGGGGTCATTTTGATCCCAAAGTATTATTAACCTCAAAAACCATAATTTACACTCATTTTCAGTCTATTCTGAATACCTCACACCTCACAATATTATTTTTAGTCCTAAAATTTGCACCGAGGTCGCTGTGTGAGTGTCACGATCCGGGTATCTGGACGCCATTACTTACCCTTCGGATGCCTCCTAAGGCTGGCTCAGCGTTCCAGGACCGGATCCCGCTGTTCCTGAGTTTCCACATGCAGAATGTCAGAGTGGTGATTTCATCAGCCGCGGCCTCCGCTGTGCCCGCGTGGTTAAATGTGCGCTTGTCAGTCTGGCGTCTCCTGTGGCCGGCGTCGCCATTGCTGTTTCAATTCTCACATGGATTACAAACCAAACTTCCCTCCAAGTGTCTGCATGGGCGCAGCCATCTTGGATTTTGTCATCTGATTATTTCCACCAATCTGCTGTCTGTATTGTTGATTTGCATAATTGCCTAGCCAACCCCTTCCTTGCTGCAGGTATAAGTATGCTGTGCCTGAGCAAGGAAGGCGTCAGAGCTTTGGTTGTCTAACCTAGTTCCAGTTTGTCTCTCTCCTGTGGTTGTCTTCCAGGTTCCAGCTCCTGTCTCCAGACTTCTGCTATAGAGACCCGCACCAGCATTCCATCTGCGGTGTAGCCTGACTCTCCGATCCATTCTGGACTCACCTGTTTCCAGCTACAACAATCACCTGCTTCCAGCCCAGCTTCCAGCAGTGTACAGCTTCTCTTAAAGGGACGGTGTCCTTTCTGCAGTTTACCACTCTCCACCGGTATTATTATTTCACCGCTCTCAAACAATCACCTGCTTCCAGCCCAGCTTCCAGCAGTGTATAGCTTCTCTTAAAGGGCCGGTGTCCTTTTCTGCAGTTTACCACTCTCCACCGGTATTATTATTTCACCGCTCTCAAACTCCAAACTTCATTATTATTTCATCGCTCTCAAGTTCGTTTATTATTTAACTGGTTCCAGCCAGTATCCACTCCGTACCAACAACAGTCTGGTTCCAGCCAGTATCCACAGCAGCCGTTTACCTTCAGCAGCCCAGCCTTTCCAGGAACATCAGCTGGTACGATCCTGGGTTCTCTCCATTGCTACAGTCAGGCCTGGTAAGGATTTTCCAACTAGAAGATTATAAGAACTGTCTCACACTACCAGTGCCTGTGGCCCTTGCCACCCTGTAGTACCCAGGAATTGTATTTATCCTCTGTTGACTTTTATGTTTCCTTTTACTGCTGCTGTGTTACGGAGTTTGTCATAATAAACATCATTGACTTTTATCCTGGTTGTCGTGGTCACGCCTTCGGGCAGTTATTCTACATGTTACTTACATGTCTAGGGGTCTGATACAACCTCCCAGGTTCCGTTACATCTCAGCCCCTACAACTGAGGCTGCCTCCCGTCAGCTCAGGCCCTCAGTTGTGACAGTAAGCACTGACCTAATGAATCCAGCCGGAGACCAGGATCAAGCGGCCAGGCCGATGCAAGAACTGGCAGCCCGACTTGAACATCAGGAGGCTGCACAGGGCCACATCATCCGCTGTCTCCAGGATCTCTCTACACGGCTGGATGGGATTCAATCGACCTCATTCCAGGGAAGGTTCCACCGCGAGGCCGAACTTATCCGTTGTCTCTGCCTGAGACACACTCCATGGAAGAGTACATCAAAGAGAACCTGGCGAAGGGTTTCATCCGACCATCTTCTTCTCCAGCCGGCGCAGGCTTCTTCTTCGTTAAGAAGAAAGACGGTGGTCTGCGTCCGTGCATCGACTACAGAGGTCTGAACGACATTACCGTCAAGAACCGATACCCTTTACCCCTGATTACCGAGCTCTTTGATAGAGTTAGTGGTGCAACTATTTTTACAAAGCTGGACTTGAGGGGTGCCTACAATCTCATCCGAATCCGTGAGGGTGACGAGTGGAAGACCGCCTTTAACACCCGTGATGGACATTATGAGTACCTCGTCATGCCCTTCGGATTGAGCAACGCTCCAGCAGTCTTCCAGCACTTCGTGAATGAGATTTTCAGGGACATCTTGTACCGCCATGTCGTGGTTTATCTAGATGACATCCTCATCTTTGCTAATAATCTCGAAGATCATCGTTTCTGGGTAAAAGAGGTTCTTTCTCGTCTCCGTGTCAATCACCTCTATTGTAAATTGGAGAAGTGTGTGTTTGAAGTTAAAACCATTCCGTTTCTAGGTTACATTGTGTCCGGTTCCGGACTAGAGATGGATCCTGAGAAACTCCAAGCAATCCAGAATTGGCCTATACCCTTAAGCCTCAAAGGGGTCCAGAGGTTCTTAGGGTTCGCCAAT
This sequence comes from Pseudophryne corroboree, assembly GCF_028390025.1. Lineage (NCBI taxonomy): Eukaryota > Metazoa > Chordata > Amphibia > Anura > Myobatrachidae > Pseudophryne > Pseudophryne corroboree. Next base: position 948,284,873 of record NC_086445.1, on the reverse strand, counting down.
TATTATAGAAAATTTATACGAGACTTTTCCACCATTGTGGCGCCTATCACTGCATTAACCAAGAAAGGTGCTAATCCGTCCAAGTGGTCCGAGGAAGCTACACAGGCCTTTCACCTTCTGAAGCAACGGTTCATCTCTGCACCAGTTCTGAAACAGCCCGACACCGACTCTCCTTTTATCTTAGAGGTAGATGCCTCCTCCGTTGGAGTAGGAGCAGTGTTATCCCAGAGGGCCAAAGATGGACATCTACATCCTTGCAGTTTCTTCTCCCAGAAGTTCTCCCCAGCTGAGCGCAACTATGCCATTGGCGATCAGGAGTTGCTAGCCATCAAGCTCGCTCTGGAGGAGTGGAGATACCTGTTGGAGGGAGCTTCCCACTCAATCACCATACTTACCGACCACAAAAATCTTTTATATCTCAAAGGCGCACAATGTCTGAATCCTCGTCAGGCCAGATGGGCACTTTTCTTCTCTAGGTTTGACTTTAAACTCCAGTTCTGTCCGGGTTCTCAGAATCGTAAGGCCGATGCCCTTTCCCGCTCATGGGAGCAAGAAAATGAGTCCGAGTCTGCAGACAAGCATCCTATTATTAATCCGTTGGCATTCTCCACGGTAGGGATGGACTCTACGCCTCCACCAGGGAAAAGTTTTGTTAAGCCAGTTCTAAGGAAGAAGCTCATGCATTGGGCCCATGCTTCCCGTTTTGCTGGACATACAGGCATTCAGAAAACCCTTGAATTTATTTCTAGGTCCTACTGGTGGCCAACTCTGAAGAAGGACGTTATGGAATTTATTGCCTCCTGCCCAAAGTGTGCCCAACACAAAGTCTCCCGCCAGTCGCCTGCGGGGCAACTGGTTCCATTATCTGTTCCCCGTCGACCTTGGACCCATTTGTCGATGGACTTTGTTTCCGATCTACCTATCTGCAACAAGTTTAATACCATCTGGGTGGTAGTTGACCGGTTCACCAAGATGGCACATTTCATCCCTCTCACCGGTCTTCCGTCAGCTTCCAAGTTGGCTCAAGTGTTTATACAAGAGATCTTCCGACTTCACGGTCTTCCTGAAGAGATCATCTCGGATCGTGGAGTACAATTTGTAGCCAAATTTTGGCGAAGTTTGTGTCAAGCCCTCCAAGTCAAGTTAAAGTTTTCCACGGCTTACCATCCTCAGACCAATGGTCAAACCGAGAGGGTGAATCAGGACTTGGAGGCCTTCCTCCGTATATATGTGTCTTCCTCTCAAGATGACTGGGTTCAACTCCTTCCTTGGGCCGAGTTCAGCCACAACAATCAATACCATTCCTCATCTTCTTCTACACCATTCTTCATTAATTATGGATTCCACCCTAAAGTCCCAGAATTCCAACCGCTTCCCGCAACTTCTGTTCCAGCAGTGGATGTCACCTTGCGTCAGTTTTCAAATAACTGGAGGAACGTCCGCGCAGCCCTGCTTAAAGCCTCATTCAGGTATAAGAAGTTTGCCGATAGGAAGCGTAGAGCGGTTCCTGCTCTCAAGGTGGGTGATCGTGTGTGGCTGTCCACGAAGAATTTGAGGTTGAGAGTTCCCAGCATGAAATTTGCACCTCGCTACATCGGACCCTTCAAGATTGAACAAGTCATCAATCCTGTTGCCTACAGGTTACAGTTACCATCCTTCTTGAAAATACCCAGGACATTTCATGTTTCTTTGTTGAAACCGCTGATCCTGAATCGGTTTCATTCCGCACTTCCTCCAGCTCCCAAAGTTCAGACTCAACGGGGAGTCGAGTACGAGGTGGCCAAGATTTTGGACTCACGTTTCCGTTACGGTCAGTTACAATACCTCATTGACTGGAAGGGCTATGGTCCTGAAGAAAGCTCTTGGACCAATGCCTCAGACGTCCATGCTCCTGCCTTGGTCCGAAATTTCCACGCAAAGTTTCCTTTAAAGCCTAAGAAGTGTCCTGGGGCCACTCCTAAAGGGGGGGGTGCTGTCACGATCCGGGTATCTGGACGCCATTACTTACCCTTCGGATGCCTCCTAAGGCTGGCTCAGCGTTCCAGGACCGGATCCCGCTGTTCCTGAGTTTCCACATGCAGAATGTCAGAGTGGTGATTTCATCAGCCGCGGCCTCCGCTGTGCCCGCGTGGTTAAATGTGCGCTTGTCAGTCTGGCGTCTCCTGTCTCCTGTGGCCGGCGTCGCCATTGCTGTTTCAATTCTCACATGGATTACAAACCAAACTTCCCTCCAAGTGTCTGCATGGGCGCAGCCATCTTGGATTTTGTCATCTGATTATTTCCACCAATCTGCTGTCTGTATTGTTGATTTGCATAATTGCCTAGCCAACCCCTTCCTTGCTGCAGGTATAAGTATGCTGTGCCTGAGCAAGGAAGGCGTCAGAGCTTTGGTTGTCTAACCTAGTTCCAGTTTGTCTCTCTCCTGTGGTTGTCTTCCAGGTTCCAGCTCCTGTCTCCAGACTTCTGCTATAGAGACCCGCACCAGCATTCCATCTGCGGTGTAGCCTGACTCTCCGATCCATTCTGGACTCACCTGTTTCCAGCTACAACAATCACCTGCTTCCAGCCCAGCTTCCAGCAGTGTACAGCTTCTCTTAAAGGGACGGTGTCCTTTCTGCAGTTTACCACTCTCCACCGGTATTATTATTTCACCGCTCTCAAACAATCACCTGCTTCCAGCCCAGCTTCCAGCAGTGTATAGCTTCTCTTAAAGGGCCGGTGTCCTTTTCTGCAGTTTACCACTCTCCACCGGTATTATTATTTCACCGCTCTCAAACTCCAAACTTCATTATTATTTCATCGCTCTCAAGTTCGTTTATTATTTAACTGGTTCCAGCCAGTATCCACTCCGTACCAACAACAGTCTGGTTCCAGCCAGTATCCACAGCAGCCGTTTACCTTCAGCAGCCCAGCCTTTCCAGGAACATCAGCTGGTACGATCCTGGGTTCTCTCCATTGCTACAGTCAGGCCTGGTAAGGATTTTCCAACTAGAAGATTATAAGAACTGTCTCACACTACCAGTGCCTGTGGCCCTTGCCACCCTGTAGTACCCAGGAATTGTATTTATCCTCTGTTGACTTTTATGTTTCCTTTTACTGCTGCTGTGTTACGGAGTTTGTCATAATAAACATCATTGACTTTTATCCTGGTTGTCGTGGTCACGCCTTCGGGCAGTTATTCTACATGTTACTTACATGTCTAGGGGTCTGATACAACCTCCCAGGTTCCGTTACATCTCAGCCCCTACAACTGAGGCTGCCTCCCGTCAGCTCAGGCCCTCAGTTGTGACAGTGAGTAAGATAAGCGACCCTAGTGGCCGACACAAACACCGGGCCCATCTAGGAGTGGCACTGCAGTGTCACGCAGGATGTCCCTTCCAAAAAACCCTCCCCAAACAGCACATGACGCAAAGAAAAAAAGAGGCGCAATGAGGTAGCTGTGTGAGTAAGATTAGCGACCCTAGTGGCCGACACAAACACCGGGCCCATCTAGGAGTGGCACTGCAGTGTCACGCAGGATGGCCCTTCCAAAAAACCCTCCCCAAACAGCACATGACGCAAAGAAAAAAAGAGGCGCAATGAGGTAGCTGTGTGAGTAAGATTAGCGACCCTAGTGCCCGACACAAACACCGGGCCCATCTAGGAGTGGCACTGCAGTGTCACGCAGGATGGCCCTTCCAAAAAACCCTCCCCAAACAGCACATGACGCAAAGAAAAAAAGAGGCGCAATGAGGTAGCTGACTGTGTGAGTAAGATTAGCGACCCTAGTGGCCGACACAAACACCGGGCCCATCTAGGAGTGGCACTGCAGTGTCACGCAGGATGTCCCTTCCAAAAAACCCTCCCCAAACAGCACATGACGCAAAGAAAAAAAGAGGCACAATGAGGTAGCTGTGTGAGTAAGATTAGCGACCCTAGTGGCCGACACAAACACCGGGCCCATCTAGGAGTGGCACTGCAGTGTCACGCAGGATGTCCCTTCCAAAAAACCCTCCCCAATCAGCACATGATGCAAAGAAAAAGAAAAGAAAAAAGAGGTGCAAGATGGAATTATCCTTGGGCCCTCCCACCCACCCTTATGTTGTATAAACAAAACAGGACATGCACACTTTAACCAACCCATCATTTCAGTGACAGGGTCTGCCACACGACTGTGACTGATATGACGGGTTGGTTTGGACCCCCCCCAAAAAAGAAGCAATTAATCTCTCCTTGCACAAACTGGCTCTACAGAGGCAAGATGTCCACCTCATCTTCACCCTCCGATATATCACCGTGTACATCCCCCTCCTCACAGATTATCAATTCATCCCCACTGGAATCCACCATCTCAGCTCCCTGTGTACTTTGTGGAGGCAATTGCTGCTGGTCAATGTCTCCGCGGAGGAATTGATTATAATTCATTTTAATGAACATCATCTTCTCCACATTTTCTGGATGTAACCTCGTACGCCGATTGCTGACAAGGTGAGCGGCGGCACTAAACACTCTTTCGGAGTACACACTTGTGGGAGGGCAACTTAGGTAGAATAAAGCCAGTTTGTGCAAGGGCCTCCAAATTGCCTCTTTTTCCTGCCAGTATAAGTACGGACTGTGTGACGTGCCTACTTGGATGCGGTCACTCATATAATCCTCCACCATTCTATCAATGTTGAGAGAATCATATGCAGTGACAGTAGACGACATGTCCGTAATCGTTGGCAGGTCCTTCAGTCCGGACCAGATGTCAGCATCAGCAGTCGCTCCAGACTGCCCTGCATCACCGCCAGCGGGTGGGCTCGGAATTCTGAGCCTTTTCCTCGCACCCCCAGTTGCGGGAGAATGTGAAGGAGGAGATGTTGACAGGTCGCGTTCCGCTTGACTTGACAATTTTGTCACCAGCAGGTCTTTCAACCCCAGCAGACCTGTGTCTGCCGGAAAGAGAGATCCAAGGTAGGCTTTAAATCTAGGATCGAGCACGGTGGCCAAAATGTAGTGCTCTGATTTCAACAGATTGACCACCCGTGAATCCTTGTTAAGCGAATTAAGGGCTGCATCCACAAGTCCCACATGCCTAGCGGAATCGCTCCGTGTTAGCTCCTTCTTCAATGCCTCCAGCTTCTTCTGCAAAAGCCTGATGAGGGGAATGACCTGACTCAGGCTGGCAGTGTCTGAACTGACTTCACGTGTGGCAAGTTCAAAGGGCATCAGAACCTTGCACAACGTTGAAATCATTCTCCACTGCACTTGAGACAGGTGCATTCCATCTCCTATATCGTGCTCAATTGTATAGGCTTGAATGGCCTTTTGCTGCTCCTCCAACCTCTGAAGCATATAGAGGGTTGAATTCCACCTCGTTACCACTTCTTGCTTCAGATGATGGCAGGGCAGGTTCAGTAGTTTTTGGTGGTGCTCCAGTCTTCTGTACGTGGTGCCTGTACGCCGAAAGTGTCCCGCAATTTTTCTGGCCACCGACAGCATCTCTTGCACGCCCCTGTCGTTTTTTAAAAAATTCTGCACCACCAAATTCAAGGTATGTGCAAAACATGGGACGTGCTGGAATTTGCCCATATTTAATGCACACACAATATTGCTGGCGTTGTCCGATGCCACAAATCCACAGGAGAGTCCAATTGGGGTAAGCCATTCCGCGATGATCTTCCTCAGTTGCCGTAAGAGGTTTTCAGCTGTGTGCGTATTCTGGAAAGCGGTGATACAAAGCGTAGCCTGCCTAGGAAAGAGTTGGCGTTTGCGAGATGCTGCTACTGGTGCCGCCGCTGCTGTTCTTGCGGCGGGAGTCCATACATCTACCCAGTGGGCTGTCACAGTCATATAGTCCTGACCCTGCCCTGCTCCACTTGTCCACATGTCCGTGGTTAAGTGGACATTGGGTACAACTGCATTTTTTAGGAGACTGGTGAGTCTTTTTCTGACGTCCGTGTACATTCTCGGTATCGCCTGCCTAGAGAAGTGGAACCTAGATGGTATTTGGTAACGGGGGCACACTGCCTCAATAAATTGTCTAGTTCCCTGTGAACTAACGGCGGATACCGGACGCACGTCTAACACCAACATAGTTGTCAAGGACTCAGTTATCCGCTTTGCAGTAGGATGACTGCTGTGATATTTCATCTTCCTCGCAAAGGACTGTTGAACAGTCAATTGCTTACTGGAAGTAGTACAAGTGGGCTTACGACTTCCCCTCTGGGATGACCATCGACTCCCAGCGGCAACAACAGCAGCGCCAGCAGCAGTAGGCGTTACACGCAAGGATGCATCGGAGGAATCCCAGGCAGGAGAGGACTCGTCAGACTTGCCAGTGACATGGCCTGCAGGACTATTGGCATTCCTGGGGAAGGAGGAAATTGACACTGAGGGAGTTGGTGGGGTGGTTTGCGTGAGCTTGGTTACAAGAGGAAGGGATTTACTGGTCAGTGGACTGCTTCCGCTGTCACCCAAAGTTTTTGAACTTGTCACTGACTTATTATGAATGCGCTGCAGGTGACGTATAAGGGAGGATGTTCCGAGGTGGTTAACGTCCTTACCCCTACTTATTACAGCTTGACAAAGGGAACACACGGCTTGACACCTGTTGTCCGCATTTCTGGTGAAATACCTCCACACCGAAGAGCTGATTTTTTTGGTATTTTCACCTGGCATGTCAACGGCCATATTCCTCCCACGGACAACAGGTGTCTCCCCGGGTGCCTGACTTAAACAAACCACCTCACCATCAGAATCCTCCTGGTCAATTTCCTCCCCAGCGCCAGCAACACCCATATCCTCCTCATCCTGGTGTACTTCAACACTGACATCTTCAATCTGACTATCAGGAACTGGACTGCGGGTGCTCCTTCCAGCACTTGCAGGGGGCATGCAAATAGTGGAAGGCGCATGCTCTTCACGTCCAGTGTTGGGAAGGTCAGGCATCGCAAACGACACAATTGGACTCTCCTTGTGGATTTGGGATTTCAAAGAACGCACAGTTCTTTGCGGTGCTTTTGCCAGCTTGAGTCTTTTCAGTTTTCTAGCGAGAGGCTGAGTGCTTCCATCCTCATGTGAAGCTGAACCACTAGCCATGAACATAGGCCAGGGCCTCAGCCGTTCCTTGCCACTCCGTGTGGTAAATGGCATATTGGCAAGTTTACGCTTCTCCTCCGACAATTTTATTTTAGGTTTTGGAGTCCTTTTTTTTCTGATATTTGGTGTTTTGGATTTGACATGCTCTGTACTATGACATTGGGCATCGGCCTTGGCAGACGACGTTGCTGGCATTTCATCGTCTCGGCCATGACTAGTGGCAGCAGCTTCAGCACGAGGTGGAAGTGGATCTTGATCTTTCCCTAATTTTGGAACCTCAACTTTTTTGTTCTCCATATTTTATAGGCAGAACTAAAAGGCACCTCAGGTAAACAATGGAGATGGATGGATTGGATACTAGTATACAATTATGGACGGACTGCCACGGTTAGGTGGTATAAAAAAACCACGGTTAGGTGGTATATATTATAATAATAATACAATTATGGATGGACGGACTGCCTGCCGACTGCCGACACAGAGGTAGCCACAGCCGTGAACTACCGCACTGTACACTGGTTGATAAAGAGATAGTAGTATACTCGTAACAACTAGTATGACACTATGACGACGGTATAAAGAATGAAAAAAAAACCACGGTTAGGTGGTATATATTATAATAATAATACAATTATGGATGGACGGACTGCCTGCCGACTGCCGACACAGAGGTAGCCACAGCCGTGAACTACCGCACTGTACACTGGTTGATAAAGAGATAGTAGTATACTCGTAACAACTAGTATGACACTATGACGACGGTATAAAGAATGAAAAAAAAACCACGGTTAGGTGGTATATATTATAATAATAATACAATTATGGATGGACGGACTGCCTGCCGACTGCCGACACAGAGGTAGCCACAGCCGTGAACTACCGCACTGTACACTGGTTGATAAAGAGATAGTAGTATACTCGTAACAACTAGTATGACACTATGACGACGGTATAAAGAATGAAAAAAAAACCACGGTTAGGTGGTATATATTATAATAATAATACAATTATGGATGGACGGACTGCCTGCCGACTGCCGACACAGAGGTAGCCACAGCCGTGAACTACCGCACTGTACACTGGTTGATAAAGAGATAGTAGTATACTCGTAACAACTAGTATGACACTATGACGACGGTATAAAGAATGAAAAAAAAACCACGGTTAGGTGGTATATATTATAATAATAATACAATTATGGATGGACAGACTGCCTGCCGACTGCCGACACAGAGGTAGCCACAGCCGTGAACTACCGCACTGTACACTGGTTGATAAAGAGATAGTAGTATACTCGTAACAACTAGTATGACACTATGACGACGGTATAAAGAATGAAAAAAAAACCACGGTTAGGTGGTATATATTATAATAATAATACAATTATGGATGGACGGACTGCCTGCCGACTGCCGACACAGAGGTAGCCACAGCCGTGAACTACCGCACTGTACACTGGTTGATAAAGAGATAGTAGTATACTCGTAACAACTAGTATGACACTATGACGACGGTATAAAGAATGCAAAAAAACCCACAGTTAGGTGGTATATATTATAATAATAATACAATTATGGATGGACGGACTGCCTGCCGACTGCCGACACAGAGGTAGCCACAGCCGTGAACTACCGCACTGTACACTGGTTGATAAAGAGATAGTAGTATACTCGTAACAACTAGTATGACACTATGACGGTATAAAGAATGAAAAAAAAACCACGGTTAGGTGGTATATATTATAATAATAATACAATTATGGATGGACGGACTGCCTGCCGACTGCCGACACAGAGGTAGCCACAGCCGTGAACTACCGCACTGTACACTGGTTGATAAAGAGATAGTAGTATACTCGTAACAATTAGGATGACACTATGACGGTATAAAGAATGAAAAAAAAACCACGGTTAGGTGGTAGGTATATAATAATAAATAATACAATTCTGGTCGGACGGACTGCCTGCCGTGTGCCGACACAGAGGTAGCCACAGCCGTGAACTACCGCACTGTACACTGGTTGATAAAGAGATAGTAGTATACTCGTAACAATTAGGATGACACTATGACGGTATAAAGAATGAAAAAAAAACCACGGTTAGGTGGTAGGTATATAATAATAAATAATACAATTCTGGTCGGACGGACTGCCTGCCGTGTGCCGACACAGAGGTAGCCACAGCCGTGAACTACCGCACTGTACACTGGTTGATAAAGAGATAGTAGTATACTCGTAACAATTAGGATGACACTATGACGGTATAAAGAATGAAAAAAAAACCACGGTTAGGTGGTAGGTATATAATAATAAATAATACAATTCTGGTCGGACGGACTGCCTGCCGTGTGCCGACACAGAGGTAGCCACAGCCGTGAACTACCGCACTGTACACTGGTTGATAAAGAGATAGTAGTATACTCGTAACAATTAGGATGACACTATGACGGTATAAAGAATGAAAAAAAAACCACGGTTAGGTGGTAGGTATATAATAATAAATAATACAATTCTGGTCGGACGGACTGCCTGCCGTGTGCCGACACAGAGGTAGCCACAGCCGTGAACTACCGCACTGTACACTGGTTGATAAAGAGATAGTAGTATACTCGTAACAATTAGGATGACACTATGACGGTATAAAGAATGAAAAAAAAACCACGGTTAGGTGGTAGGTATATAATAATAAATAATACAATTCTGGTCGGACGGACTGCCTGCCGTGTGCCGACACAGAGGTAGCCACAGCCGTGAACTACCGCACTGTACTGTGTCTGCTGCTAATATAGACTGGTTGATATTTAAAGAGATATTAGTAGTATACAACAATACTATACTGGTGGTCAGGCACTGGTCACCACTCCTGCAGCAAAAGTGTGCACTGTTAATTAATATAATTGTACTCCTGGCTCCTGCTAACAACCTGCAGTGCTCCCCAGTCTCCCCCACAATTAATTATAAGCTTTTAATTTATACATTGATGACTGTGCAGCACACTGGGCTGAGCTGAGTGCACACAGACTGAGTCACACTGTGTGACTGACTGTGCTGTGTATCGTTTTTTTTTTCAGGCAGAGAACGGATATAGCAGAGAGAAGTGAACGGATATATTATATTAAATAAAAGTTAACTAGCAACTGCACTGGTCACTGACTGTGGTAAACTAACTCTGTCTGCGACTCTGCACAATCTCTCTCTATCTAATCTATCTATCTCTATTCTAATGGAGAGGACGCCAGACACGTCCTCTCCCTATCAATCTCAATGCACGAGTGAAAATGGCGGCGACGCGCGGCTCCTTATATAGAATCCGAGTCTCGCGATAGAATCCGAGCCTCGCGAGAATCCGACAGCGTCATGATGACGTTCGGGCGCGCTCGGGTTAACCGAGCAAGGCGGGAAGATCCGAGTCGCTCGGACCCGTGGAAAAAAAAGTGAAGTTCGTGCGGGTTCGGATTCAAAGAAACCGAACCCGCTCATCTCTAATATATGGCAGCAGAGGACACCAACACTGTGACTGGCTGGACTGATGCAGCACAATACACTGACTACACTGGACTGGACTGAGCAGCACAAGACTCGCCACCCCACTTTCCCGCCCCCCACACAGACACTCAACACTGAGGACACGTCCTCTCAATACACTCTACGAGACTGGAGTGAAAATGACAACGTGCGGCTCCTTATATGGTATCCAAATCCCGCAAGAATCCGACAGCGGGATGATGACGTTTTGCCGCGTTCAGGTTTCCGAGTCAGGTGGGAAAACCCAAGCCTGGCTCGGAACCGAACTCGGAAAGGCAAAGTACGGTAGGGTTCTGTTCTCTGGGAACCGAACCCGCTCATCTCTAATATATTTATTTATTATTTATTTATTAGCAGTTTCTTATATAGCGCAGCATATTCTGATGCGCTTTACAATTAGAACAACAGTTATAGAACAAAACAGGGCAAAGACAGACATAGCGGTAGGAAGGCCCAGCTCGCAAGCTTACAATCTATATGTATATATAGGAAAAGGAAAATTACTGCTAGTCGAAATAGCCTGTGGTGCCAGAAAATCGGCTCCACGGGCTATTCTCCCTCTGTGGTTGTCCACGACAAGGGGCTTTCTAGCGCTATTAGTGGCCGGGATGTCGCTGTCGGTATACTGACGGTCGGCATCCCAGCCACCTATAATTCATCCTGAACCCATATAGATAGATAGATAGATGGATGGATAGATAGATAGATAGATAGATAGATAGATAGATAGATAGATAGATAGATAGATGATAGATATTTCCACCATCACGCATGAGACTAGCAGCACCCACTATGATATCCAGTAATACAGAGTGCAGGGCTTTGTATATATATGGAAATACAATTCACATACTTACTCATTTCTGAGTATGTTTTTCTAAATTGGTTCTTCATTAACAATTGTCTTCTAATGACATCATCGACCACAAGCAATGTGATCACCAGTGAAAGTGGGATGACTCACCAGATACACCCTGACTGCCAGACACACAATTGTCATACTATGACATCTCCAAACTGCAGTTTAGTTTCAGGTCAGACATGTTCATTAACTCTTTCATGACTTGAGGTTATGATGATCCGACCAAATATCTATATCTTACTGTAGTTATACAGTATGTTGTATTTCTCTAGGTTAAAATTAGAGATGAGCGCCGGAAATTTTTCGGGTTTTGTGTTTTGGTTTTGGGTTCGGTTCCGCGGCCGTGTTTTGGGTTCGACCGCGTTTTGGCAAAACCTCACCGAATTTTTTTTGTCGGATTCGGGTGTGTTTTGGATTCGGGTGTTTTTTTCAAAAAACACTAAAAAACAGCTTAAATCATAGAATTTGGGGGTCATTTTGATCCCAAAGTATTATTAACCTCAAAAACCATAATTTACACTCATTTTCAGTCTATTCTGAATACCTCACACCTCACAATATTATTTTTAGTCCTAAAATTTGCACCTAGGTCGCTGGATGACTAAGCTAAGCGACCCTAGTGGCCGACACAAACACCTGGCCCATCTAGGAGTGTCACTGCAGTGTCACGCAGGATGTCCCTTCCAAAAAACCCTCCCCAAACAGCACATGACGCAAAGAAAAAAAGAGGCGCAATGAGGTAGCTGTGTGAGTAAGATAAGCGACCCTAGTGGCCGACACAAACACCGGGCCCATCTAGGAGTGTCACTGCAGTGTCACGCAGGATGTCCCTTCCAAAAAACCCTCCCCAAACAGCACATGACGCAAAGAAAAAAAGAGGCGCAATGAGGTAGCTGTGTGAGTAAGATAAGCGACCCTAGTGGCCGACACAAACACCGGGCCAATCTAGGAGTGTCACTGCAGTGTCACGCAGGATGTCCCTTCCAAAAAACCCTCCCCAAACAGCACATGACGCAAAGAAAAAAAGAGGCGCAATGAGGTAGCTGTGTGAGTAAGATAAGCGACCCTAGTGGCCGACACAAACACCGGGCCCATCTAGGAGTGGCACTGCAGTGTCACGCAGGATGTCCCTTCCAAAAAAACCTCCCCAAACAGCACATGACGCAAATAAAAAAAGAGGCGCAATGAGGTAGCTGTGTGAGTAAGCTAAGCGACCCTAGTGGCCGACACAAACACCGGGCCCATCTAGGAGTGTCACTGCAGTGTCACGCAGGATGTCCCTTCCAAAAAACCCTCCCCAAACAGCACATGACGCAAAGAAAAAAGAGGCGCAATGAGGTAGCTGTGTGAGTAAGATAAGCGACCCTAGTGGCCGACACAAACACCGGGCCCATCTAGGAGTGTCACTGCAGTGTCACGCAGGATGTCCCTTCCAAAAAACCCTCCCCAAACAGCACATGACGCAAAGAAAAAAAGAGGCGCAATGAGGTAGCTGTGTGAGTAAGATAAGCGACCCTAGTGGCCGACACAAACACCGGGCCCATCTAGGAGTGTCACTGCAGTGTCACGCAGGATGTCCCTTCCAAAAAACCCTCCCCAAACAGCACATGACGCAAAGAAAAAAAGAGGCGCAATGAGGTAGCTGTGTGAGTAAGATAAGCGACCCTAGTGGCCGACACAAACACCGGGCCCATCTAGGAGTGTCACTGCAGTGTCACGCAGGATGTCCCTTCCAAAAAACCCTCCCCAAACAGCACATGACGCAAAGAAAAAAAGAGGCGCAATGAGGTAGCTGTGTGAGTAAGATAAGCGACCCTAGTGGCCGACACAAACACCGGGCCCATCTAGGAGTGTCACTGCAGTGTCACGCAGGATGTCCCTTCCAAAAAACCCTCCCCAAACAGCACATGACGCAAAGAAAAAAAGAGGCGCAATGAGGTAGCTGTGTGAGTAAGATAAGCGACCCTAGTGGCCGACACAAACACCGGGCCCATCTAGGAGTGGCACTGCAGTGTCACGCAGGATGTCCCTTCCAAAAAACCCTCCCCAAACAGCACATGACGCAAAGAAAAATTAAAGAAAAAAGAGGTGCAAGATGGAATTGTCCTTGGGCCCTCCCACCCACCCTTATGTTGTATAAACAGGACATGCACACTTTAACCAACCCATCATTTCAGTGACAGGGTCTGCCACACGACTGTGACTGAAATGACGGGTTGGTTTGGACCCCCACCAAAAAAGAAGCAATTAATCTCTCCTTGCACAAACTGGCTCTACAGAGGCAAGATGTCCACCTCATCATCATCCTCCGATATATCACCGTGTACATCCCCCTCCTCACAGATTATCAATTCGTCCCCTCTGGAATCCACCATCTCAGCTCCCTGTGTACTTTGTGGAGGCAATTGCTGCTGGTCAATGTCTCCACGGAGGAATTGATTATAATTCATTTTAATGAACATCATCTTCTCCACATTTTCTGGATGTAACCTCGTACGCCGATTGCTGACAAGGTGAGCGGCGGCACTAAACACTCTTTCGGAGTACACACTTGTGGGAGGGCAACTTAGGTAGAATAAAGCCAGTTTGTGCAAGGGCCTCCAAATTGCCTCTTTTTCCTGCCAGTATAAGTACGGACTGTGTGACGTGCCTACTTGGATGCGGTCACTCATATAATCCTCCACCATTCTTTCAATGGTGAGAGAATCATATGCAGTGACAGTAGACGACATGTCCGTAATCGTTGTCAGGTCCTTCAGTCCGGACCAGATGTCAGCATCAGCAGTCGCTCCAGACTGCCCTGCATCACCGCCAGCGGGTGGGCTCGGAATTCTGAGCCTTTTCCTCGCACCCCCAGTTGCGGGAGAATGTGAAGGAGGAGATGTTGACAGGTCGCGTTCCGCTTGACTTGACAATTTTCTCACCAGCAGGTCTTTCAACCCCAGCAGACTTGTGTCTGCCGGAAAGAGAGATCCAAGGTAGGCTTTAAATCTAGGATCGAGCACGGTGGCCAAAATGTAGTGCTCTGATTTCAACAGATTGACCACCCGTGAATCCTTGTTAAGCGAATTAAGGGCTCCATCCACAAGTCCCACATGCCTAGCCGAATCGCTCCGTGTTAGCTCCTCTTTCAATGTCTCCAGCTTCTTCTGCAAAAGCCTGATGAGGGGAATGACCTGACTCAGGCTGGCAGTGTCTGAACTGACTTCACGTGTGGCAAGTTCAAAGGGCATCAGAACCTTGCACAACGTTGAAATCATTCTCCACTGCGCTTGAGACAGGTGCATTCCACCTCCTATATCGTGCTCAATTGTATAGGCTTGAATGGCCTTTTGCTGCTCCTCCAACCTCTGAAGCATATAGAGGGTTGAATTCCACCTCGTTACCACTTCTTGCTTCAGATGATGGCAGGGCAGGTTCAGTAGTTTTTGGTGGTGCTCCAGTCTTCTGTACGTGGTGCCTGTACGCCGAAAGTGTCCCGCAATTCTTCTGGCCACCGACAGCATCTCTTGCACGCCCCTGTCGTTTTTTAAAAAATTCTGCACCACCAAATTCAAGGTATGTGCAAAACATGGGATGTGCTGGAATTTGCCCATATTTAATGCACACACAATATTGCTGGCGTTGTCCGATGCCACAAATCCACAGGAGAGTCCAATTGGGGTAAGCCATTCCGCGATGATCTTCCTCAGTTGCCGTAAGAGGTTTTCAGCTGTGTGCGTATTCTGGAAAGCGGTGATACAAAGCGTAGCCTGCCTAGGAAAGAGTTGGCGTTTGCGAGATGCTGCTACTGGTGCCGCCGCTGCTGTTCTTGCGGCGGGAGTCCATACATCTACCCAGTGGGCTGTCACAGTCATATAGTCCTGACCCTGCCCTGCTCCACTTGTCCACATGTCCGTGGTTAAGTGGACATTGGGTACAACTGCATTTTTTAGGACACTGGTGAGTCTTTTTCTGACGTCCGTGTACATTCTCGGTATCGCCTGCCTAGAGAAGTGGAACCTAGATGGTATTTGGTAACGGGGGCACACTGCCTCAATAAATTGTCTAGTTCCCTGTGAACTAACGGCGGATACCGGACGCACGTCTAACACCAACATAGTTGTCAAGGCCTCAGTTATCCGCTTTGCAGCAGGATGACTGCTGTGATATTTCATCTTCCTCGCAAAGGACTGTTGGACAGTCAATTGCTTACTGGAAGTAGTACAAGTGGGCTTACGACTTCCCCTCTGGGATGACCATCGACTCCCAGCAGCAACAACAGCAGCGCCAGCAGCAGTAGGCGTTACACGCAAGGATGCATCGGAGGAATCCCAGGCAGGAGAGGAATCGTCAGAATTGCCAGTGACATGGCCTGCAGGACTATTGGCATTCCTGGGGAAGGAGGAAATTGACACTGAGGGAGTTGGTGGGGTGGTTTGCGTGAGCTTGGTTACAAGAGGAAGGGATTTACTGGTCAGTGGACTGCTTCCGCTGTCGCCCAAAGTTTTTGAACTTGTCACTGACTTATTATGAATGCGCTGCAGGTGACGTATAAGGGAGGATGTTCCGAGGTGGTTAACGTCCTTACCCCTACTTATTACAGCTTGACAAAGGCAACACACGGCTTGACACCTGTTGTCCGCTTTTCTGTTGAAATACCTCCATACTGAAGAGCTGATTTTTTTGGTATTTTCACCAGGCATGTCAACGGCCATATTCCTCCCACGGACAACAGGTGTCTCCCCGGGTGCCTGACTTAAACAAACCACCTCACCATCAGAATCCTCCTGGTCAATTTCCTCCCCAGCGCCAGCAACACCCATATCCTCCTCATCCTGGTGTACTTCAACACTGACATCTTCAATCTGACTATCAGGAACTGGACTGCGGGTGCTCCTTCCAGCACTTGCAGGGGGCGTGCAAATGGTGGAAGGCGCATGCTCTTCACGTCCAATGTTGGGAAGGTCAGGCATCGCAACCGACACAATTGGACTCTCCTTGTGGATTTGGGATTTCGAAGAACGCACAGTTCTTTGCGGTGCTTTTGCCAGCTTGAGTCTTTTCAGTTTTCTAGCGAGAGGCTGAGTGCTTCCATCCTCATGTGAAGCTGAACCACTAGCCATGAACATAGGCCAGGGCCTCAGCCGTTCCTTGCCACTCCGTGTGGTAAATGGCATATTGGCAAGTTTACGCTTCTCCTCCGACAATTTTATTTTAGGTTTTGGAGTCCTTTTTTTACTGATATTTGGTGTTTTGGATTTGACATGCTCTGTACTATGACATTGGGCATCGGCCTTGGCAGACGACGTTGCTGGCATTTCATCGTCTCGGCCATGACTAGTGGCAGCAGCTTCAGCATGAGGTGGAAGTGGATCTTGATCTTTCCCTAATTTTGGAACCTCAACATTTTTGTTCTCCATATTTTAATAGGCACAACTAAAAGGCACCTCAGGTAAACAATGGAGATGGATGGATACTAGTATACTTATGGATGGCCTGCCGAGTGCCGACACAGAGGTAGCTACAGCCGTGGACTAACATACTGTGTCTGCTGCTAATATAGACTGGATGATTGATAATGAGATGAAATCAATATATATATGTATGTATATATAATATCACTAGTACTGCAGCCGGACAGGTAGATAATATATTTATTAGGTAATGATGACTGATGACGGACCTGCTGGACACTGTCAGCTCAGCAGCACCGCAGACTGCTACAGTAAGCTACTATACTATAGTAGTATGTACAAAGAAGAAAGAAAAAAAAAAAACCACGGGTAGGTGGTATACAATTATGGATGGACTGCCGAGTGCCGACACAGAGGTAGCTACAGCCGTGGACTAACGTACTGTGTCTGCTGCTAATATAGACTGGATGATTGATAATGAGATGAAATCAATATATATATGTATGTATATATAATATCACTAGTACTGCAGCCGGACAGGTAGATAATATATTTATTAGGTAATGATGACTGATGACGGACCTGCTGGACACTGTCAGCTCAGCAGCACCGCAGACTGCTACAGTAAGCTACTATACTCTATAGTAGTATGTACAAAGAAGAAAGAAAAAAAAAAACCACGGGTAGGTGGTATACAATTATGGATGAACTGCCGAGTGCCGTCACAGAGGTAGCTACAGCCGTGGACTAACGTACTGTGTCTGCTGCTAATATAGACTGGATGATTGATAATGAGATGAAATCAATATATATATGTATGTATATATAATATCACTAGTACTGCAGCCGGACAGGTAGATAATATATTTATTAGGTAATGATGACTGATGACGGACCTGCTGGACACTGTCAGCTCAGCAGCACCGCAGACTGCTACAGTAAGCTACTATACTATAGTAGTATGTACAAAGAAGAAAGAAAACAAAAACCACGGGTAGGTGGTATACAATTATGGATGGACTGCCGAGTGCCGACACAGAGGTAGCTACAGCCGTGGACTAACGTACTGTGTCTGCTGCTAATATAGACTGGATGATTGATAATGAGATGAAATCAATATATATATGTATGTATATATAATATCACTAGTACTGCAGCCGGACAGGTAGATAATATATTTATTAGGTAATGATGACTGATGACGGACCTGCTGGACACTGTCAGCTCAGCAGCACCGCAGACTGCTACAGTAAGCTACTATACTCTATAGTAGTATGTACAAAGAAGAAAGAAAAAAAAAACCACGGGTAGGTGGTATACAATTATGGATGGACTGCCGAGTGCCGACACAGAGGTAGCTACAGCCGTGGACTAACGTACTGTGTCTGCTGCTAATATAGACTGGATGATTGATAATTAGATGAAATCAATATATATATGTATGTATATATAATATCACTAGTACTGCAGCCGGACAGGTAGATAATATATTTATTAGGTAATGATGACTGATGACGGACCTGCTGGACACTGTCAGCTCAGCAGCACCGCAGACTGCTACAGTAAGCTACTATACTATAGTAGTATGTACAAAGAAGAAAGAAAAAAAAAACCACGGGTAGGTGGTATACAATT
Source organism: Pseudophryne corroboree (assembly GCF_028390025.1). Classification (NCBI taxonomy): domain Eukaryota; kingdom Metazoa; phylum Chordata; class Amphibia; order Anura; family Myobatrachidae; genus Pseudophryne; species Pseudophryne corroboree. The sequence continues at coordinate 948,266,398 of NC_086445.1, read as the reverse complement.
ATGGATGGACTGCTGAGTGCCGACACAGAGGTAGCTACAGCCGTGGACTAACGTACTGTGTCTGCTGCTAATATAGACTGGATGATTGATAATGAGATGAAATCAATATATATATGTATGTATATATAATATCACTAGTACTGCAGCCGGACAGGTAGATAATATATTTATTAGGTAATGATGACTGATGACGGACCTGCTGGACACTGTCAGCTCAGCAGCACCGCAGACTGCTACAGTAAGCTACTATACTCTATAGTAGTATGTACAAAGAAGAAAGAAAAGAAAAAACCACGGGTAGGTGGTATACAATTATGGATGGACTGCCGAGTGCCGACACAGAGGTAGCTACAGCCGTGGACTAACGTACTGTGTCTGCTGCTAATATAGACTGGATGATTGATAATTAGATGAAATCAATATATATATGTATGTATATATAATATCACTAGTACTGCAGCCAGACAGGTAGATAATATATTTATTAGGTAATGATGACTGATGACGGACCTGCTGGACACTGTCAGCTCAGCAGCACCGCAGACTGCTACAGTAAGCTACTATACTATAGTAGTATGTACAAAGAAGAAAGAAAAAAAAAAAACCACGGGTAAGTGGTATACAATTATGGATGGACTGCTGAGTGCCGACACAGAGGTAGCTACAGCCGTGGACTAACGTACTGTGTCTGCTGATAATATAGACTGGATGATTGATAATGAGATGAAATCAATATATATATGTATGTATATATAATATCACTAGTACTGCAGCCGGACAGGTAGATAATATATTTATTAGGTAATGATGACTGATGACGGACCTGCTGGACACTGTCAGCTCAGCAGCACCGCAGACTGCTACAGTAAGCTACTATACTATAGTAGTATGTACAAAGAAGAAAGAAAAAAAAAAACCACGGGTAGGTGGTATACAATTATGGATGGACTGCCGAGTGCCGACACAGAGGTAGCTACAGCCGTGGACTAACGTACTGTGTCTGCTGCTAATATAGACTGGATGATTGATAATGAGATGAAATCAATATATATATGTATGTATATATAATATCACTAGTACTGCAGCCGGACAGGTAGATAATATATTTATTAGGTAATGATGACTGATGACGGACCTGCTGGACACTGTCAGCTCAGCAGCACCGCAGACTGCTACAGTAAGCTACTATACTATAGTAGTATGTACAAAGAAGAAAGAAAAAAAAAAAACACGGGTAGGTGGTATACAATTATGGATGGACTGCCGAGTGCCGACACAGAGGTAGCTACAGCCGTGGACTAACGTACTGTGTCTGCTGCTAATATAGACTGGATGATTGATAATGAGATGAAATCAATATATATATGTATGTATATATAATATCACTAGTACTGCAGCCGGACAGGTAGATAATATATTTATTAGGTAATGATGACTGATGACGGACCTGCTGGACACTGTCAGCTCAGCAGCACCGCAGACTGCTACAGTAAGCTACTATACTCTATAGTAGTATGTACAAAGAAGAAAGAAAAAAAAAAACACGGGTAGGTGGTATACAATTATGGATGGACTGCCGAGTGCCGACACAGAGGTAGCTACAGCCGTGGACTAACGTACTGTGTCTGCTGCTAATATAGACTGGATGATTGATAATGAGATGAAATCAATATATATATGTATGTATATATAATATCACTAGTACTGCAGCCGGACAGGTAGATAATATATTTATTAGGTAATGATGACTGATGACGGACCTGCTGGACACTGTCAGCTCAGCAGCACCGCAGACTGCTACAGTAAGCTACTATACTCTATAGTAGTATGTACAAAGAAGAAAGAAAAAAAAAAACCACGGGTAGGTGGTATACAATTATGGATGGACTGCTGAGTGCCGACACAGAGGTAGCTACAGCCGTGGACTAACGTACTGTGTCTGCTGCTAATATAGACTGGATGATTGATAATGAGATGAAATCAATATATATATGTATGTATATATAATATCACTAGTACTGCAGCCGGACAGGTAGATAATATATTTATTAGGTAATGATGACTGATGACGGACCTGCTGGACACTGTCAGCTCAGCAGCACCGCAGACTGCTACAGTAAGCTACTATACTCTATAGTAGTATGTACAAAGAAGAAAGAAAAAAAAAACACGGGTAGGTGGTATACAATTATGGATGGACTGCCGAGTGCCGACACAGAGGTAGCTACAGCCGTGGACTAACGTACTGTGTCTGCTGCTAATATAGACTGGATGATTGATAATGAGATGAAATCAATATATATATGTATGTATATATAATATCACTAGTACTGCAGCCGGACAGGTAGATAATATATTTATTAGGTAATGATGACTGATGACGGACCTGCTGGACACTGTCAGCTCAGCAGCACCGCAGACTGCTACAGTAAGCTACTATACTCTATAGTAGTATGTACAAAGAAGAAAGAAAAAAAAAAACCACGGGTAGGTGGTATACAATTATGGATGGACTGCTGAGTGCCGACACAGAGGTAGCTACAGCCGTGGACTAACGTACTGTGTCTGCTGCTAATATAGACTGGATGATTGATAATGAGATGAAATCAATATATATATGTATGTATATATAATATCACTAGTACTGCAGCCGGACAGGTAGATAATATATTTATTAGGTAATGATGACTGATGACGGACCTGCTGGACACTGTCAGCTCAGCAGCACCGCAGACTGCTACAGTAAGCTACTATACTATAGTAGTATGTACAAAGAAGAAAGAAAAAAAAAAACCACGGGTAGGTGGTATACAATTATGGATGGACTGCCGAGTGCTGACACAGAGGTAGCTACAGCCGTGGACTAACGTACTGTGTCTGCTGCTAATATAGACTGGATGATTGATAATGAGATGAAATCAATATATATATGTATGTATATATAATATCACTAGTACTGCAGCCGGACAGGTAGATAATATATTTATTAGGTAATGATGACTGATGACGGACCTGCTGGACACTGTCAGCTCAGCAGCACCGCAGACTGCTACAGTAAGCTACTATACTCTATAGTAGTATGTACAAAGAAGAAAGAAAAAAAAAAACCACGGGTAGGTGGTATACAATTATGGATGGACTGCCGAGTGCCGACACAGAGGTAGCTACAGCCGTGGACTAACGTACTGTGTCTGCTGCTAATATAGACTGGATGATTGATAATGAGATGAAATCAATATATATATGTATGTATATATAATATCACTAGTACTGCAGCCGGACAGGTAGATAATATATTTATTAGGTAATGATGACTGATGACGGACCTGCTAGACACTGTCAGCTCAGCAGCACCGCAGACTGCTACAGTAAGCTACTATACTATAGTAGTATGTACAAAGAAGAAAGGAAAAAAAAACCACGGGTAGGTGGTATACAATTATGGATGGACTGCTGAGTGCCGACACAGAGGTAGCTACAGCCGTGGACTAACGTACTGTGTCTGCTGCTAATATAGACTGGATGATTGATAATGAGATGAAATCAATATATATATGTATGTATATATAATATCACTAGTACTGCAGCCGGACAGGTAGATAATATATTTATTAGGTAATGATGACTGATGAAGGACCTGCTGGACACTGTCAGCTCAGCAGCACCGCAGACTGCTACAGTAAGCTACTATACTATAGTAGTATGTACAAAGAAGAAAGAAAAAAAAAAACCACGGGTAGGTGGTATACAATTATGAATGGACTGCCGAGTGCCGACACAGAGGTAGCTACAGCCGTGGACTAACGTACTGTGTCTGCTGCTAATATAGACTGGATGATTGATAATGAGATGAAATCAATATATATATGTATGTATATATAATATCACTAGTACTGCAGCCGGACAGGTAGATAATATATTTATTAGGTAATGATGACTGATGACGGACCTGCTGGACACTGTCAGCTCAGCAGCACCGCAGACTGCTACAGTAAGCTACTATACTCTATAGTAGTATGTACAAAGAAGAAAGAAAAAAAAAAAAACCACGGGTAGGTGGTATACAATTATGGATGGACTGCCGAGTGCCGACATAGAGGTAGCTACAGCCGTGGACTAACGTACTGTGTCTGCTGCTAATATAGACTGGATGATTGATAATTAGATTAAATCAATATATATATGTATGTATATATAATATCACTAGTACTGCAGCCGGACAGGTAGATAATATATTTATTAGGTAATGATGACTGATGACGGACCTGCTGGACACTGTCAGCTCAGCAGCACCGCAGACTGCTACAGTAAGCTACTATACTATAGTAGTATGTACAAAGAAGAAAGAAAGAAAAAAAAACACGGGTAGGTGGTATACAATTATGGATGGACTGCTGAGTGCCGACACAGAGGTAGCTACAGCCGTGGACTAACGTACTGTGTCTGTTGCTAATATAGACTGGATGATTGATAATGAGATGAAATCAATATATATATGTATGTATATATAATATCACTAGTACTGCAGCCGGACAGGTAGATAATATATTTATTAGGTAATGATGACTGATGACGGACCTGCTGGACACTGTCAGCTCAGCAGCACCGCAGACTGCTACAGTAAGCTACTATACTATAGTAGTATGTACAAAGAAGAAAGAAAAAAAAAAACCACGGGTAGGTGGTATACAATTATGGATGGACTGCTGAGTGCCGACACAGAGGTGGCTACAGCCGTGGACTAATGTACTGTGTCTGCTGCTAATATAGACTGGATGATTGATAATGAGATGAAATCAATATATATATGTATGTATATATAATATCACTAGTACTGCAGCCGGACAGGTAGATAATATATTTATTAGGTAATGATGACTGATGACGGACCTGCTGGACACTGTCAGCTCAGCAGCACCGCAGACTGCTACAGTAAGCTACTATACTATAGTAGTATGTACAAAGAAGAAAGGAAAAAAAAAAACCACGGGTAGGTGGTATACAATTATGGATGGACTGCCGAGTGCCGACACAGAGGTAGCTACAGCCGTGGACTAACGTACTGTGTCTGCTGCTAATATAGACTGGATGATTGATAATGAGATGAAATCAATATATATATGTATGTATATATAATATCACTAGTACTGCAGCCGGACAGGTAGATAATATATTTATTAGGTAATGATGACTGATGACGGACCTGCTGGACACTGTCAGCTCAGCAGCACCGCAGACTGCTACAGTAAGCTACTATACTCTATAGTAGTATGTACAAAGAAGAAAGAAAAGAAAAAAACACGGGTAGGTGGTATACAATTATGGATGGACTGCCGAGTGCCGACACAGAGGTAGCTACAGCCGTGGACTAACGTACTGTGTCTGCTGCTAATATAGACTGGATGATTGATAATGAGATGAAATCAATATATATATGTATGTATATATAATATCACTAGTACTGCAGCCGGACAGGTAGATAATATATTTATTAGGTAATGATGACTGATGACGGACCTGCTGGACACTGTCAGCTCAGCAGCACCGCAGACTGCTACAGTAAGCTACTATACTATAGTAGTATGTACAAAGAAGAAAGAAAAAAAAAAAACCACGGGTAGGTGGTATACAATTATGGATGGACTGCCGAGTGCCGACACAGAGGTAGCTAATGCCGTGGACTAACGTACTGTGTCTGCTGCTAATATAGACTGGATGATTGATAATGAGATGAAATCAATATATATATGTATGTATATATAATATCACTAGTACTGCAGCCGGACAGGTAGATAATATATTTATTAGGTAATGATGACTGATGACGGACCTGCTGGACACTGTCAGCTCAGCAGCACCGCAGACTGCTACAGTAAGCTACTATACTCTATAGTAGTATGTACAAAGAAGAAAGAAAAAAAAAACCACAGGTAGGTGGTATACAATTATGGATGGACTGCCGAGTGCCGACACAGAGGTAGCTACAGCCGTGGACTAACGTACTGTGTCTGCTGCTAATATAGACTGGATGATTGATAATGAGATGAAATCAATATATATATGTATGTATATATAATATCACTAGTACTGCAGCCGGACAGGTAGATAATATATTTATTAGGTAATGATGACTGATGACGGACCTGCTGGACACTGTCAGCTCAGCAGCACCGCAGACTGCTACAGTAAGCTACTATACTATAGTAGTATGTACAAAGAAGAAAGAAAAAAAAAACCACGGGTAGGTGGTATACAATTATGGATGGACTGCCGAGTGCCGACACAGAGGTAGCTACAGCCGTGGACTAACGTACTGTGTCTGCTGCTAATATAGACTGGATGATTGATAATGAGATGAAATCAATATATATATGTATGTATATATAATATCACTAGTACTGCAGCCGGACAGGTAGATAATATATTTATTAGGTAATGATGACTGATGACAGACCTGCTGGACACTGTCAGCTCAGCAGCACCGCAGACTGCTACAGTAAGCTACTATACTATAGTAGTATGTACAAAGAAGAAAGAAAAAAAAAAACCACGGGTAGGTGGTATACAATTATGGATGGACTGCCGAGTGCCGACACAGAGGTAGCTACAGCCGTGGACAAACGTACTGTGTCTGCTGCTAATATAGACTGGATGATTGATAATGAGATGAAATCAATATATATATGTATGTATATATAATATCACTAGTACTGCAGCCGGACAGGTAGATAATATATTTATTAGGTAATGATGACTGATGACGGACCTGCTGGACACTCAGCTCAGCAGCACCGCAGACTGCTACAGTAAGCTACTATACTCTATAGTAGTATGTACAAAGAAGAAAGAAAAAAAAAAAACACGGGTAGGTGGTATACAATTATGGATGGACTGCCGAGTGCCGACACAGAGGTAGCTACAGCCGTGGACTAACGTACTGTGTCTGCTGCTAATATAGACTGGATGATTGATAATTAGATGAAATCAATATATATATGTATGTATATATAATATCACTAGTACTGCAGCCGGACAGGTAGATAATATATTTATTAGGTAATGATGACTGATGACGGACCTGCTGGACACTGTCAGCTCAGCAGCACCGCAGACTGCTACAGTAAGCTACTATACTATAGTAGTATGTACAAAGAAGAAAGAAAAAAAAAACCACGGGTAGGTGGTATACAATTATGGATGGACTGCTGAGTGCCGACACAGAGGTAGCTACAGCCGTGGACTAACGTACTGTGTCTGCTGCTAATATAGACTGGATGATTGATAATGAGATGAAATCAATATATATATGTATGTATATATAATATCACTAGTACTGCAGCCGGACAGGTAGATAATATATTTATTAGGTAATGATGACTGATGACGGACCTGCTGGACACTGTCAGCTCAGCAGCACCGCAGACTGCTACAGTAAGCTACTATACTATAGTAGTATGTACAAAGAAGAAAGAAAAAAAAACCACGGGTAGGTGGTATACAATTATGGATGGACTGCTGAGTGCCGACACAGAGGTAGCTACAGCCGTGGACTAACGTACTGTGTCTGCTGCTAATATAGACTGGATGATTGATAATGAGATGAAATCAATATATATATATGTATGTATATATAATATCACTAGTACTGCAGCCGGACAGGTAGATAATATATTTATTAGGTAATGATGACTGATGACGGACCTGCTGGACACTGTCAGCTCAGCAGCACCGCAGACTGCTACAGTAAGCTACTATACTATAGTAGTATGTACAAAGAAGAAAGAAAAAAAAAACCACGGGTAGGTGGTATACAATTATGGATGGACTGCCGAGTGCCGACACAGAGGTAGCTACAGCCGTGGACTAACGTACTGTGTCTGCTGCTAATATAGACTGGATGATTGATAATGAGATGAAATCAATATATATATGTATGTATATATAATATCACTAGTACTGCAGCCGGACAGGTAGATAATATATTTATTAGGTAATGATGACTGATGACAGACCTGCTGGACACTGTCAGCTCAGCAGCACCGCAGACTGCTACAGTAAGCTACTATACTATAGTAGTATGTACAAAGAAGAAAGAAAAAAAAAAACCACGGGTAGGTGGTATACAATTATGGATGGACTGCCGAGTGCCGACACAGAGGTAGCTACAGCCGTGGACAAACGTACTGTGTCTGCTGCTAATATAGACTGGATGATTGATAATGAGATGAAATCAATATATATATGTATGTATATATAATATCACTAGTACTGCAGCCGGACAGGTAGATAATATATTTATTAGGTAATGATGACTGATGACGGACCTGCTGGACACTCAGCTCAGCAGCACCGCAGACTGCTACAGTAAGCTACTATACTCTATAGTAGTATGTACAAAGAAGAAAGAAAAGAAAAAAAACACGGGTAGGTGGTATACAATTATGGATGGACTGCCGAGTGCCGACACAGAGGTAGCTACAGCCGTGGACTAACGTACTGTGTCTGCTGCTAATATAGACTGGATGATTGATAATTAGATGAAATCAATATATATATGTATGTATATATAATATCACTAGTACTGCAGCCGGACAGGTAGATAATATATTTATTAGGTAATGATGACTGATGACGGACCTGCTGGACACTGTCAGCTCAGCAGCACCGCAGACTGCTACAGTAAGCTACTATACTATAGTAGTATGTACAAAGAAGAAAGAAAAAAAAAACCACGGGTAGGTGGTATACAATTATGGATGGACTGCTGAGTGCCGACACAGAGGTAGCTACAGCCGTGGACTAACGTACTGTGTCTGCTGCTAATATAGACTGGATGATTGATAATGAGATGAAATCAATATATATATGTATGTATATATAATATCACTAGTACTGCAGCCGGACAGGTAGATAATATATTTATTAGGTAATGATGACTGATGACGGACCTGCTGGACACTGTCAGCTCAGCAGCACCGCAGACTGCTACAGTAAGCTACTATACTATAGTAGTATGTACAAAGAAGAAAGAAAAAAAAACCACGGGTAGGTGGTATACAATTATGGATGGACTGCTGAGTGCCGACACAGAGGTAGCTACAGCCGTGGACTAACGTACTGTGTCTGCTGCTAATATAGACTGGATGATTGATAATGAGATGAAATCAATATATATATATGTATGTATATATAATATCACTAGTACTGCAGCCGGACAGGTAGATAATATATTTATTAGGTAATGATGACTGATGATGGACCTGCTGGACACTGTCAGCTCAGCAGCACCGCAGACTGCTACAGTAAGCTACTATACTCTATAGTAGTATGTACAAAGAAGAAAGAAAAAAAAAAACCACGGGTAGGTGGTATACAATTATGGATGGACTGCCGAGTGCCGACACAGAGGTAGCTACAGCCGTGGACTAACGTACTGTGTCTGCTGCTAATATAGACTGGATGATTGATAATGAGATGAAATCAATATATATATGTATGTATATATAATATCACTAGTACTGCAGCCGGACAGGTAGATAATATATTTATTAGGTAATGATGACTGATGACGGACCTGCTGGACACTGTCAGCTCAGCAGCACCGCAGACTGCTACAGTAAGCTACTATACTATAGTAGTATGTACAAAGAAGAAAGAAAAAAAAAAACCACGGGTAGGTGGTATACAATTATGGATGGACTGCCGAGTGCCGACACAGAGGTAGCTACAGCCGTGGACAAACGTACTGTGTCTGCTGCTAATATAGACTGGATGATTGATAATGAGATGAAATCAATATATATATGTATGTATATATAATATCACTAGTACTTCAGCCGGACAGGTAGATAATATATTTATTAGGTAATGATGACTGATGACGGACCTGCTGGACACCCAGCTCAGCAGCACCGCAGACTGCTACAGTAAGCTACTATACTCTATAGTAGTATGTACAAAGAAGAAAGAAAAAAAAAAAACACGGGTAGGTGGTATACAATTATGGATGGACTGCCGAGTGCCGACACAGAGGTAGCTACAGCCGTGGACTAACGTACTGTGTCTGCTGCTAATATAGACTGGATGATTGATAATTAGATGAAATCAATATATATATGTATGTATATATAATATCACTAGTACTGCAGCCGGACAGGTAGATAATATATTTATTAGGTAATGATGACTGATGACGGACCTGCTGGACACTGTCAGCTCAGCAGCACCGCAGACTGCTACAGTAAGCTACTATACTATAGTAGTATGTACAAAGAAGAAAGAAAAAAAAAAACCACGGGTAGGTGGTATACAATTATGGATGGACTGCTGAGTGCCGACACAGAGGTAGCTACAGCCGTGGACTAACGTACTGTGTCTGCTGCTAATATAGACTGGATGATTGATAATGAGATGAAATCAATATATATATGTATGTATATATAATATCACTAGTACTGCAGCCGGACAGGTAGATAATATATTTATTAGGTAATGATGACTGATGACGGACCTGCTGGACACTGTCAGCTCAGCAGCACCGCAGACTGCTACAGTAAGCTACTATACTATAGTAGTATGTACAAAGAAGAAAGAAAAAAAAACCACGGGTAGGTGGTATACAATTATGGATGGACTGCTGAGTGCCGACACAGAGGTAGCTACAGCCGTGGACTAACGTACTGTGTCTGCTGCTAATATAGACTTTGATGATTGATAATGAGATGAAATCAATATATATATATGTATGTATATATAATATCACTAGTACTGCAGCCGGACAGGTAGATAATATATTTATTAGGTAATGATGACTGATGATGGACCTGCTGGACACTGTCAGCTCAGCAGCACCGCAGACTGCTACAGTAAGCTACTATACTCTATAGTAGTATGTACAAAGAAGAAAGAAAAAAAAAACCACGGGTAGGTGGTATACAATTATGGATGGACTGCCGAGTGCCGACACAGAGGTAGCTACAGCCGTGGACTAACGTACTGTGTCTGCTGCTAATATAGACTGGATGATTGATAATGAGAAGAAATCAATATATATATGTATGTATATATAATATCACTAGTACTGCAGCCGGACAGGTAGATAATATATTTATTAGGTAATGATGACTGATGACGGACCTGCTGGACACTGTCAGCTCAGCAGCACCGCAGACTGCTACAGTAAGCTACTATACTATAGTAGTATGTACAAAGAAGAAAGAAAAAAAAAAACCACGGGTAGGTGGTATACAATTATGGATGGACTGCTGAGTGCCGACACAGAGGTAGCTACAGCCGTGGACTAACGTACTGTGTCTGCTGCTAATATAGACTGGATGATTGATAATGAGATGAAATCAATATATATATGTATGTATATATAATATCACTAGTACTGCAGCCGGACAGGTAGATAATATATTTATTAGGTAATGATGACTGATGACGGACCTGCTGGACACTGTCAGCTCAGCAGCACCGCAGACTGCTACAGTAAGCTACTATACTATAGTAGCATGTACAAAGAAGAAAGAAAAAAAAACCACGGGTAGGTGGTATACAATTATGGATGGACTGCTGAGTGCCGACACAGAGGTAGCTACAGCCGTGGACTAACGTACTGTGTCTGCTGCTAATATAGACTGGATGATTGATAATGAGATGAAATCAATATATATATATGTATGTATATATAATATCACTAGTACTGCAGCCGGACAGGTAGATAATATATTTATTAGGTAATGATGACTGATGATGGACCTGCTGGACACTGTCAGCTCAGCAGCACCGCAGACTGCTACAGTAAGCTACTATACTCTATAGTAGTATGTACAAAGAAGAAAGAAAAAAAAAAAACACGGGTAGGTGGTATACAATTATGGATGGACTGCCGAGTGCCGACACAGAGGTAGCTACAGCCGTGGACTAACGTACTGTGTCTGCTGCTAATATAGACTGGATGATTGATAATGAGATGAAATCAATATATATATGTATGTATATATAATATCACTAGTACTGCAGCCGGACAGGTAGATAATATATTTATTAGGTAATGATGACTGATGACGGACCTGCTGGACACTGTCAGCACAGCAGCACCGCAGACTGCTACAGTAAGCTACTATACTATAGTAGTATGTACAAAGAAGAACGAAAAAAAAAAACCACGGGTAGGTGGTATACAATTATGGATGGACTGCTGAGTGCCGACACAGAGGTAGCTACAGCCGTGGACTAACGTACTGTGTCTGCTGCTAATATAGACTGGATGATTGATAATGAGATGAAATCAATATATATATGTATGTATATATAATATCACTAGTACTGCAGCCGGACAGGTAGATAATATATTTATTAGGTAATGATGACTGATGACGGACCTGCTGGACACTGTCAGCTCAGCAGCACCGCAGACTGCTACAGTAAGCTACTATACTCTATAGTAGTATGTACAAAGGAGAAAGAAAAAAAAAAAACCACGGGTAGGTGGTATGCAATTATGGATGGACTGCCGAGTGCTGACACAGAGGTAGCTACAGCCGTGGACTAACGTACTGTGTCTGCTGCTAATATAGAGTCTAGACTGGATGATAAATTATTGATAATGAGATGAAATCAATATAATATCACTAGTACTGCAGCCGGACAGGTACTATATATATTTATTATGTAATGACTGATGACGGACCTGCTGGACACTGTCAGGTCAGCACAGCACCGCAGACTGCTACAGTAAGCTACTATAGTAGTATGTATAAAGAAGAATGAAAAAAAAAAAACACGGGTAGGTGGTATACAATATTATATATATATATATATATATATATATATTATATACAATTATATATATATATATATATATATATATATTAGAGATGAGCGCAGGAAATTTTTCGGGTTTTGTGTTTTGGTTTTGGGTTCGGTTCCGCGGCCGTGTTTTGGGTTCGACCGCGTTTTGGCAAAACCTCACCGAATTTTTTTTGTCGGATTCGGGTGTGTTTTGGATTCGGGTGTTTTTTTCAAAAAACCCTAAAAAACAGCTTAAATCATAGAATTTGGGGGTAATTTTGATCCCAAAGTATTATTAACCTCAAAAAACATAATTTACACTCATTTTCAGCCTATTCTGAACACATCACACCTCACAATATTATTTTTAGTCCTAAAATTTGCACCGAGGTCGCTGTGTGAGTAAGATAAGCGACCCTAGTGGCCGACACAAACACCGGGCCCATCTAGGAGTGGCACTGCAGTGTCACGCAGGATGTCCCTTCCAAAAAACCCTCCCCAAACAGCACATGACGCAAAGAAAAAAAGAGGCGCAATGAGGTAGCTGTGTGAGTAAGATTAGCGACCCTAGTGGCCGACACAAACACCGGGCCCATCTAGGAGTGGCACTGCAGTGTCACGCAGGATGTCCCTTCCAAAAAACCCTCCCCAAACAGCACATGATGCAAAGAAAAAAAGAGGCGCAATGAGGTAGCTGACTGTGTGAGAAAGATAAGCGACCCTAGTGGCCGACACAAACACCGGGCCCATCTAGGAGTGGCACTGCAGTGTCACGCAGGATGTCCCTTCCAAAAAACCCTCCCCAAACAGCACATGACGCAAAGAAAAAAAGAGGCGCAATGAGGTAGCTGACTGTGTGAGAAAGATAAGCGACCCTAGTGGCCGACACAAACACCGGGCCCATCTAGGAGTGGCACTGCAGTGTCACGCAGGATGTCCCTTCCAAAAAACCCTCCCCAAACAGCACATGACGCAAAGAAAAAAAGAGGCGCAATGAGGTAGCTGACTGTGTGAGAAAGATAAGCGACCCTAGTGGCCGACACAAACACCGGGCCCATCTAGGAGTGGCACTGCAGTGTCACGCAGGATGTCCCTTCCAAAAAACCCTCCCCAAACAGCACATGACGCAAAGAAAAAAAGAGGCGCAATGAGGTAGCTGTGTGAGAAAGATAAGCGACCCTAGTGGCCGACACAAACACCGGGCCCATCTAGGAGTGGCACTGCAGTGTCACGCAGGATGTCCCTTCCAAAAAACCCTCCCCAAACAGCACATGACGCAAAGAAAAAAAGAGGCGCAATGAGGTAGCTGTGTGAGTAAGATTAGCGACCCTAGTGGCCGACACAAACACCGGGCCCATCTAGGAGTGGCACTGCAGTGTCACGCAGGATGGCCCTTCCAAAAAACCCTCCCCAAACAGCACATGACGCAAAGAAAAAAAGAGGCGCAATGAGGTAGCTGACTGTGTGAGTAAGATTAGCGACCCTAGTGGCCGACACAAACACCGGGCACATCTAGGAGTGGCACTGCAGTGTCACGCAGGATGTCCCTTCCAAAAAACCCTCCCCAAACAGCACATGACGCAAAGAAAAAAAGAGGCGCAATGAGGTAGCTGTGTGAGTAAGATTAGCGACCCTAGTGGCCGACACAAACACCGGGCCCATCTAGGAGTGGCACTGCAGTGTCACGCAGGATGTCCCTTCCAAAAAACCCTCCCCAATCAGCACATGATGCAAAGAAAAAGAAAAGAAAAAAGAGGTGCAAGATGGAATTATCCTTGGGCCCTCCCACCCACCCTTATGTTGTATAAACAAAACAGGACATGCACACTTTAACCAACCCATCATTTCAGTGACAGGGTCTGCCACACGACTGTGACTGATATGACGGGTTGGTTTGGACCCCCCCCAAAAAAGAAGCAATTAATCTCTCCTTGCACAAACTGGCTCTACAGAGGCAAGATGTCCACCTCATCTTCACCCTCCGATATATCACCGTGTACATCCCCCTCCTCACAGATTATCAATTCGTCCCCACTGGAATCCACCATCTCAGCTCCCTGTGTACTTTGTGGAGGCAATTGCTGCTGGTCAATGTCTCCGCGGAGGAATTGATTATAATTCATTTTAATGAACATCATCTTCTCCACATTTTCTGGATGTAACCTCGTACGCCGATTGCTGACAAGGTGAGCGGCGGCACTAAACACTCTTTCGGAGTACACACTTGTGGGAGGGCAACTTAGGTAGAATAAAGCCAGTTTGTGCAAGGGCCTCCAAATTGCCTCTTTTTCCTGCCAGTATAAGTACGGACTGTGTGACGTGCCTACTTGGATGCGGTCACTCATATAATCCTCCACCATTCTATCAATGTTGAGAGAATCATATGCAGTGACAGTAGACGACATGTCCGTAATCGTTGTCAGGTCCTTCAGTCCGGACCAGATGTCAGCATCAGCAGTCGCTCCAGACTGCCCTGCATCACCGCCAGCGGGTGGGCTCGGAATTCTGAGCCTTTTCCTCGCACCCCCAGTTGCGGGAGAATGTGAAGGAGGAGATGTTGACAGGTCGCGTTCCGCTTGACTTGACAATTTTGTCACCAGCAGGTCTTTCAACCCCAGCAGACCTGTGTCTGCCGGAAAGAGAGATCCAAGGTAGGCTTTAAATCTAGGATCGAGCACGGTGGCCAAAATGTAGTGCTCTGATTTCAACAGATTGACCACCCGTGAATCCTTGTTAAGCGAATTAAGGGCTGCATCCACAAGTCCCACATGCCTAGCGGAATCGCTCCGTGTTAGCTCCTTCTTCAATGCCTCCAGCTTCTTCTGCAAAAGCCTGATGAGGGGAATGACCTGACTCAGGCTGGCAGTGTCTGAACTGACTTCACGTGTGGCAAGTTCAAAGGGCATCAGAACCTTGCACAACGTTGAAATCATTCTCCACTGCACTTGAGACAGGTGCATTCCATCTCCTATATCGTGCTCAATTGTATAGGCTTGAATGGCCTTTTGCTGCTCCTCCAACCTCTGAAGCATATAGAGGGTTGAATTCCACCTCGTTACCACTTCTTGCTTCAGATGATGGCAGGGCAGGTTCAGTAGTTTTTGGTGGTGCTCCAGTCTTCTGTACGTGGTGCCTGTACGCCGAAAGTGTCCCGCAATTTTTCTGGCCACCGACAGCATCTCTTGCACGCCCCTGTCGTTTTTTAAAAAATTCTGCACCACCAAATTCAAGGTATGTGCAAAACATGGGACGTGCTGGAATTTGCCCATATTTAATGCACACACAATATTGCTGGCGTTGTCCGATGCCACAAATCCACAGGAGAGTCCAATTGGGGTAAGCCATTCCGCGATGATCTTCCTCAGTTGCCGTAAGAGGTTTTCAGCTGTGTGCGTATTCTGGAAAGCGGTGATACAAAGCGTAGCCTGCCTAGGAAAGAGTTGGCGTTTGCGAGATGCTGCTACTGGTGCCGCCGCTGCTGTTCTTGCGGCGGGAGTCCATACATCTACCCAGTGGGCTGTCACAGTCATATAGTCCTGACCCTGCCCTGCTCCACTTGTCCACATGTCCGTGGTTAAGTGGACATTGGGTACAACTGCATTTTTTAGGAGACTGGTGAGTCTTTTTCTGACGTCCGTGTACATTCTCGGTATCGCCTGCCTAGAGAAGTGGAACCTAGATGGTATTTGGTAACGGGGGCACACTGCCTCAATAAATTGTCTAGTTCCCTGTGAACTAACGGCGGATACCGGACGCACGTCTAACACCAACATAGTTGTCAAGGACTCAGTTATCCGCTTTGCAGTAGGATGACTGCTGTGATATTTCATCTTCCTCGCAAAGGACTGTTGAACAGTCAATTGCTTACTGGAAGTAGTACAAGTGGGCTTACGACTTCCCCTCTGGGATGACCATCGACTCCCAGCGGCAACAACAGCAGCGCCAGCAGCAGTAGGCGTTACACGCAAGGATGCATCGGAGGAATCCCAGGCAGGAGAGGACTCGTCAGACTTGCCAGTGACATGGCCTGCAGGACTATTGGCATTCCTGGGGAAGGAGGAAATTGACACTGAGGGAGTTGGTGGGGTGGTTTGCGTGAGCTTGGTTACAAGAGGAAGGGATTTACTGGTCAGTGGACTGCTTCCGCTGTCACCCAAAGTTTTTGAACTTGTCACTGACTTATTATGAATGCGCTGCAGGTGACGTATAAGGGAGGATGTTCCGAGGTGGTTAACGTCCTTACCCCTACTTATTACAGCTTGACAAAGGGAACACACGGCTTGACACCTGTTGTCCGCATTTCTGGTGAAATACCTCCACACCGAAGAGCTGATTTTTTTGGTATTTTCACCTGGCATGTCAACGGCCATATTCCTCCCACGGACAACAGGTGTCTCCCCGGGTGCCTGACTTAAACAAACCACCTCACCATCAGAATCCTCCTGGTCAATTTCCTCCCCAGCGCCAGCAACACCCATATCCTCCTCATCCTGGTGTACTTCAACACTGACATCTTCAATCTGACTATCAGGAACTGGACTGCGGGTGCTCCTTCCAGCACTTGCAGGGGGCATGCAAATAGTGGAAGGCGCATGCTCTTCACGTCCAGTGTTGGGAAGGTCAGGCATCGCAAACGACACAATTGGACTCTCCTTGTGGATTTGGGATTTCAAAGAACGCACAGTTCTTTGCGGTGCTTTTGCCAGCTTGAGTCTTTTCAGTTTTCTAGCGAGAGGCTGAGTGCTTCCATCCTCATGTGAAGCTGAACCACTAGCCATGAACATAGGCCAGGGCCTCAGCCGTTCCTTGCCACTCCGTGTGGTAAATGGCATATTGGCAAGTTAACGCTTCTCCTCCGACAATTTTATTTTAGGTTTTGGAGTCCTTTTTTTTCTGATATTTGGTGTTTTGGATTTGACATGCTCTGTACTATGACATTGGGCATCGGCCTTGGCAGACGACGTTGCTGGCATTTCATCGTCTCGGCCATGACTAGTGGCAGCAGCTTCAGCACGAGGTGGAAGTGGATCTTGATCTTTCCCTAATTTTGGAACCTCAACTTTTTTGTTCTCCATATTTTATAGGCAGAACTAAAAGGCACCTCAGGTAAACAATGGAGATGGATGGATTGGATACTAGTATACAATTATGGACGGACTGCCACGGTTAGGTGGTATAAAAAAACCACGGTTAGGTGGTATATATTATAATAATAATACAATTATGGATGGACGGACTGCCTGCCGACTGCCGACACAGAGGTAGCCACAGCCGTGAACTACCGCACTGTACACTGGTTGATAAAGAGATAGTAGTATACTCGTAACAACTAGTATGACACTATGACGACGGTATAAAGAATGAAAAAAAAACCACGGTTAGGTGGTATATATTATAATAATAATACAATTATGGATGGACGGACTGCCTGCCGACTGCCGACACAGAGGTAGCCACAGCCGTGAACTACCGCACTGTACACTGGTTGATAAAGAGATAGTAGTATACTCGTAACAACTAGTATGACACTATGACGACGGTATAAAGAAAGAAAAAAAAATACCACAGTTAGGTGGTATATATTATAATAATAATACAATTATGGATGGACGGACTGCCTGCCGACTGCCGACACAGAGGTAGCCACAGCCGTGAACTACCGCACTGTACACTGGTTGATAAAGAGATAGTAGTATACTCGTAACAACTAGTATGACACTATGACGACGGTATAAAGAATGAAAAAAAAACCACGGTTAGGTGGTATATATTATAATAATAATAATACAATTATGGATGGACGGACTGCCTGCCGACTGCCGACACAGAGGTAGCCACAGCCGTGAACTACCGCACTGTACACTGGTTGATAAAGAGATAGTAGTATACTCGTAACAACTAGTATGACACTATGACGACGGTATAAAGAATGAAAAAAAAACCACGGTTAGGTGGTATATATTATAATAATAATACAATTATGGATGGACGGACTGCCTGCCGACTGCCGACACAGAGGTAGCCACAGCCGTGAACTACCGCACTGTACACTGGTTGATAAAGAGATAGTAGTATACTCGTAACAACTAGTATGACACTATGACGACGGTATAAAGAAAGAAAAAAAAATACCACAGTTAGGTGGTATATATTATAATAATAATACAATTATGGATGGACGGACTGCCTGCCGACTGCCGACACAGAGGTAGCCACAGCCGTGAACTACCGCACTGTACACTGGTTGATAAAGAGATAGTAGTATACTCGTAACAACTAGTATGACACTATGACGACGGTATAAAGAATGAAAAAAAAACCACGGTTAGGTGGTATATATTATAATAATAATACAATTATGGATGGACGGACTGCCTGCCGACTGCCGACACAGAGGTAGCCACAGCCGTGAACTACCGCACTGTACACTGGTTGATAAAGAGATAGTAGTATACTCGTAACAACTAGTATGACACTATGACGACGGTATAAAGAATGAAAAAAAAACCACGGTTAGGTGGTATATATTATAATAATAATACAATTATGGATGGACGGACTGCCTGCCGACTGCCGACACAGAGGTAGCCACAGCCGTGAACTACCGCACTGTACACTGGTTGATAAAGAGATAGTAGTATACTCGTAACAACTAGTATGACACTATGACGGTATAAAGAATGAAAAAAAAACCACGGTTAGGTGGTATATATTATAATAATAATACAATTATGGATGGACGGACTGCCTGCCGACTGCCGACACAGAGGTAGCCACAGCCGTGAACTACCGCACTGTACACTGGTTGATAAAGAGATAGTAGTATACTCGTAACAACTAGTATGACACTATGACGACGGTATAAAGAAAGAAAAAAAAATACCACGGTTAGGTGGTATATATTGTAATACAATTATGGATGGACGGACTGCCTGCCGAGTTCCGACTGCCGACACAGAGGTAGCCACAGCCGTGAACTACCGCACTGTACTGTGTCTGCTGCTAATATAGACTGGTTGATAAAGAGATAGTATACAATACATACAACAATATACTACTATACTGGTGGTCAGGCACTGGTCACCACTAGTCACACTGGCAGTGGCACTCCTGCAGCAAAAGTGTGCACTGTTTAATTTTAAATTAATATAATATTATGTACTCCTGGGGGCTCCTGCTATAACAACCTGCAGTGCTCCCCAGTCTCCCCCACAATTATTATAAGCTTTGCCTTTTATACATTGATGTGCAGCACACTGGGCTGAGCTGAGTGCACACAGACTGAGTCACACTGTGTGACTGGCTGCTGCTGTGTATCGTTTTTTTTCAGGCAGAGAACGGATATAGCAGAGAACGGATATATTATATTAAAATAAATAAAAGTTAACTAACAACAACTGCACTGGTCACTGTGGTAAACTCTGTCTGACTCTGCACAATCTCTCTCTCTCTTCTAATCTAATTTCTAATGGAGAGGACGCCAGCCACGTCCTCTCCCTATCAATCTCAATGCACGTGTGAAAATGGCGGCGACGCGCGGCTCCTTATATAGAATCCGAGTCTCGCGAGAATCCGACAGCGTCATGATGACGTTCGGGCGCGCTCGGGTTAACCGAGCAAGGCGGGAGGATCCGAGTCTGCTCGGACCCGTGAAAAAAACATGAAGTTCGTGCGGGTTCGGTTTCAGAGAAACCGAACCCGCTCATCTCTAATATATATTAAACTGGTGGTGATTGATTATTAAACTGGTGGTCACTTCAGGACAGGTCACGTTGCAACTTGCAACTAGTACTCCGAGGCCTAAGCAGACAATCACAAAATATATTATTATACTGGTGGTCAGTGTGGTCACAACAATGGCAGTGTGGCACTGACTCTGGCAGCAAAAGTGTGCACTGTACGTTATATGTACTCCTGAGTCCTGCTCTCAGACTCTAACTGCTCCCCACTGTCAGTGTCTCCCCCACAAGTCAGATAATACACTTACAGTCACACTATCTAATCTATAAATATCACTTCAGCAAGTACT
Organism: Pseudophryne corroboree; assembly: GCF_028390025.1. Taxonomy (NCBI): domain Eukaryota; kingdom Metazoa; phylum Chordata; class Amphibia; order Anura; family Myobatrachidae; genus Pseudophryne; species Pseudophryne corroboree. Next base: position 948,245,574 of record NC_086445.1, on the reverse strand, counting down.
ATAGTAGTATACAGTAGTACTCCTCCTAATAATGCTCCCCGAAAATACTGTGTCTCTCTCTTCTCTAAACGGAGAGGACGCCAGCCACGTCCTCTCCCTATGACTCTCAATGCACGTGTGAAAATGGCGGCGACGCGCGGCTCCTTATATAGAATCCGAGTCTCGCGATAGAATCCGAGCCTCGCGAGAATCCGACAGCGTGATGATGACGTTCGGGCGCGCTCGGGTTAGCCGAGCAAGGCCGGAAGATCCGAGCCTGCTCGGACCCGTGTAAAAAACCTGAAGTTCGGGCGGGTTCGGATTCAGAGGAACCGAACCTGCTCATCTCTTGTTAAAATCAGGTCACCATTGTGTGGGCTTTGAAACTTTTAATCCCCTCTGCTATTTTTAACTACAGTATATACAGAAATTTACCAAGCGTAATGTAAAATGGCATCAGTGACTTCTAGGGTTATGTTTGTGGTTACAAAGGTGATCTTCAGTGGTGCAAATTAGTCTGATGTGATAAAAGGAAAAACAGTCAAATGAAATATAACGGTGTGTGCGCTAACCGCATGAGGTAAATCACATAAATAAAAAAGCAACTGTAGTATATTTCAGGGGGGCATTTCCTGTATGGTATCACCTACCATCCCTTGGGATTAGCATATAATTGCCTATCCCATTAAACTCTGTAAACAAGATTAATTGCCCGAAGCTCAGAGGAGGTGATTACTTTGCAACATCGGATGACTGAACAAGATTCTTGCACTATACAGAGGTTAAATATTGCTTGTGTAGCAGAGCTCATTGGGAACTTTTAGCTACAAAATGAGAGATTGCTGTAATGATATTAATCACAACGCACAGCTGAAAACCTCCCATGAAGCACCACTGGAAGAGGCTATACACATGTTTACCACCAGAGGCAGTGTAAGAAGCACTATCTAGGGATGGTCATCAATGGGTTAACTACCAATGATCATTGGTTTTTAACCATGTGGAGAAAACCATAGAAGGTTTAACCATCGATGGGACCTGATTGTGCAAATTAATAACGCTGCTGCCGTCCAACATTGGACCTCTGTGGTCAAAGTTCACCATCAGTGAACATTTATCAATGCTAAAACTAGTTACCATTGGCCAGGGGCGTCTTAAGAGAGGAGGGAACCCGTGTGCAGGCTCCTCTCTGTGGCGCCGTAGACTCTTATGGGTCTATTTACTAAGCCTTGGATGGAGATAAAGTCGCTGGAGATAAAGTTCCAGCCAATCAGCTCCTAACTGCCATGTTACAGGCTGTGTTTGAAAAATGACAGTTAGAAGCCGATTGGCTGGTACTTTATCTCCTGCGACTTTATCTCCATCCAAGGCTTAGTAAATAGACCCCTAAAGGTCTAAAGAAACATGGCGTCTCCCGTGTGCGTCTATTGTGCATGCACAGGTCTCCGAAAACATGGTGCATGACATGTTCCCGGAGACTAATCTCTAGTGCACATGCGCAGGTGTCCGAAAAACATGGCGTCTGTCGTATTCCCGGAGACTAATCTCTAATGCGCATGCACTAATCACTGGTAAAATGGCCACCACGCCAGCAGCACTGATGCAGGACTCCGGAGAGGTAAGTAATTAAATATGTGTGCAGGGTGTGCGGAGTGGGCATCCCTGACACACATACTGCACCCATTATAGAAATGCCTATGCCAATGGTGCCATACAGTTACTACCTATCAATGGTCAATAGCAAGCCTAGCACTATGATTATAATGATTGGCGGCCGAGTCTGATCATTTGGCAACCAATGTTTGTATTGCTTGAACTTAATTAATACTTTTTTTTATCTACTGGTTCCTTGTTTTCATTGACTTTTACATGGTAAATGCAACTTCATCATTTAAGAAGCACTTATCAAAACTTGTGCTATTATGTACGAACTGAGTACTGTCATTTTAGCATTTGCTGCTGGTACTGTGTACAGTAGCTTCATCTCCAGGTGTAACAGCATATAGTATATTCTACAGTGCTCCCCTGGAGATAAGCAGGCACGTGCCACCCTTGCCTAGCTGGATGCATACAGACTCTTCTTCAAGCTAAGCAGAGTGCACTGTTTTTTCAAGGCACACTTTAGGGATGATGATTTCAGAATTCCATGCAGGGTTTTTTCAGGATACATAGGCAAATTCCTGCATTAGCATAACCAGTAAGCTGGCTGCCACAGTCATACAGAAGAGATACCTTAGATGAGTCTGACTCAGAATTAGCCCCTTTGAGTTTGCAATTTAGGCAGAAATCATGTCCAGTTCTACATGAGACCTTCAGTTGCCTTAATCCCAGTCATCCGGGTGCAATGGGGGCTTTCTTCCCACCCAAAGCATTAAAGTGGAAAAAATCATGAAACGCATTCAGCATATTACTGGGGGCACTAACATGTCCTTCCAGATGCCGTGAGGGGGTAGCACTGAATAATCTCCATTGTCTGTGCTTTGCTCTTCACAGCTGTGTTTGAAGGGGATCTTGAGCAATGTATACCTGTCTTAACAAGTGGGATGGGGGAGTAGGGTACCAGATTTCTAAACCAGCTCTAGGCTCCTCAGTGACAGAATTTGGCAAAAATTCTCAGTAAACTTCAACCAATCAGAACAGATTCCATGTCTCATGCAACTGATTCATTGATTGTGTGCACCAATCATAAACATGAGAAACGTTCAGCCAGTCACAGATGAAGGGAGAATCTGTATAAGAATGTCTTCCATAATGGCAGACTACAACATAGGAAGAAATTATACAGATGGAGCCTCGCTCATCTAGCCTTCTCCCGTGCACCATGGTGCACCAAGGCTTATTAGCATAAGCCTTTCATCTATTGTTCTGAGATGCTGAGATGCAATACAATACAGAAAGAGCAATACAGCAGGGGATTAAGGGGAACATTTACTAAACAGTGATAAGAGCGGAGAAGTGAGCCAGTGGAGAAGTGGCCCCATCAACCAATCAGCAGCTCTGTATCATTCTATAGTATGCAAATTATAGATGTTACTTCAGTGCTGATTGGTTGCCATGGGAACTTCTCCACTGGCTCACTTCTCTGCTCTTATCACTGCTTAGTAAATGTCCTTCTAAATCATTACAGCAGGGGATTAAGTCAAACAACACTGGCTCAATTAATCCTGTTAAAGGGATAGATGAGCAGGGCTCCATCTGTACTGTAGGAAGACACTTTTTGTCTTCTTTCAAGAAAATGTTTTTTGTAACCCAATATAATATATATACCAAATAGGATTGAAGGCTTAAATTAAAATACATGCAGGATTTTTGATGAGTGGTTAAGACTAGAATTCCGTGACTACTATGTGTTAAAGCTTTTTAATATAATGGATTTTTTTTTTTTTTTTTACTTTTTCTACATGGATTGACTGGGGCCAGTAATCCCCAATCTCTCATTTGGCACCCAGAGGAATGATTATCACTCTAGTGCAGTGGTTCCCAAACTGTGTGCCTAGGCTCCCTGTGGTGCCTCGGGACACTAGCAGGGGTGCCTTGGATTGGTGGTCCAGGACCAATACAAACTATTTTTGGTCAAAGTAATAGACAAAACCAGTGCTTGTGGTGACAATGCTAAATTCCCTTGTCGTATAAACAACCCTTTATGAAGTCTAAGAACACTGTACGCTGTTTACTTAAGAAGTACCGTAATGGTACGCTGGTTGCGTAACGATCGCTCAGCCGTAGGCGAGACGCTCACGCGTCACGTTCGCTCACGGCCCAGAGATCACAGGACACGTTATTGGCTATGACTAGAGTAATGATTCGCTATGGCGTAGCTTACGCTCGAGACCACGAGGAGGTCACCAGCGGCGCAGATGCTCACAACGCTATACCTTTATGTCTAAACCTTATACCAATGAAATGCACAGAATACCTTAATGTGAGTACAGGGTGTAAGTGCAACCTTGTGTAACCTGACTAACTACAAAGCTGCTTGAGCGTCACCGACGCTCAAGTGAACACTTAACACTATAGAAAATACACAGATACTGGTTTAGGGTCCAAAGCCTATTAACTGTATTATATCTAATATACTTGTAAAAGGGGATAACAGTACAAATGATACACTACAATATAACAGAGACTTCCTAACCAAAATACAATACTATCTAATACAATTCAATACTAGTCTAGGGGAGATGTGAGAGAAAAGAGAAAGGAGAGAGAGAGAGAGAAATGGAGAGAGATGAGAGAAATTGGCTCACAGTAAGACAATGATTACGGAGAGAAACTTACGCACAAGGGGAAACGATCGCATGCGCCTGGACATCCAGCACCCGATTTTCAGCAATGAGAACCGTTGAAGAGTGAGAGCTGGATGTGGTCGGCCTGCCTATTTATGCCCCACACACAATGCAATCCTACAGTCCCTACAATCCCATTGTCCATTGGACGTCGGAATTCGGCCCTGCATCATAACAAAAGGTCATAGGTTGATTCATACAGGTGGGCTGTGACGATTTCAAACAGCTCAGGTGGGTGGGGAACTAGGTTTCCCGCCGCATACCTGAGTATGAGTAAATAGTAGAAATGGACATAAACTTCTTATGTCCATAACTATTCGCACGAGCGATTAATACGCTCCAAACCAACACCGGAATATTGCTATTTAAATACTCTTCCGATGGGTACCAAACACTACTGCATGACTCCTGTTAGACCCTTCCTACGATACAAAGAGGGATTCCTCAGCTCAGGGACATTCTATATTAACCAAACTTTCAGAAACTATCAAAGGGATCATGATCTACAAACTACATTAATTGTGAAAATATGTAACGAATGAGTCGCACGCTACGACTACATAAACTCTACCGTAAATACGCATACCGTGCGCCCGCGGGTGCACGCTATTGCGGGTATGCGCCTTCACGGGAGAGCGTACGCATGCGCAGCGCGGACCAGTGTGCGGTGCAAATATGGCAGTGTGTATGGGGATATTTTCTGACTTTGACAGTCCACCCTTTGGCAGTCAATAATAACTGCCACTTCCTGAAAACATTTCAAAAGGAGAAAAATATATGTCAGTGGTTAATTCATTTCCATGGTTGGGTGAGGGAGGAGAGAGGAGTAGGTGTGAAGAGGGTATGACCTAGTGAGAAAGCAGAAGCATGTGTGTATGAGTCCATGTTTGGAGGGTCATGTATCATCGTGCCGTACGTGTGGTAAATCAAGCTTCGAGGTATTGCGAAGTATACATTTGAATTCCTTCTTATCCTGTGGTACAGGTCTGTGGATGGGCTGTCAAACTTTACCGAGCTCTTTTCGGATTTTGAACAAAATGGGGAGCACATTTTAGTTGATGATACATGAATGGGGGGATATGTGATTGCTGATATCTGTGCCTGTATTCCCTATACTATGTGTGTTATTACCTGAGGGTTGTAGAGATGAAGGTGAAGAACACTTATGGAAAATGCAATGATATTCTATGTCAGGTAAATGTACATCTGTCGTCGAAGTTTTGTTCGGTATCTGTTGAGAGTAGAGATGAGCGGGTTCGGTTTCTTTGAATCCGAACCCGCACGAACTTCACTTTTTTTTCCACGGGTCAGAGCGACTCGGATCTTCCCGCCTTGCTCGGTTAACCCGAGCGCGCCCGAACGTCATCATGACGCTGTCGGATTCTCGCGAGGCTCGGATTCTATCGCGAGACTCGGATTCTATATAAGGAGCCGCGCGTCGCCGCCATTTTCACTCGTGCATTGAGATTGATAGGGAGAGGACGTGTCTGGCGTCCTCTCCATTAGAATAGAGATAGATAGATTAGATAGAGAGAGATTGTGCAGAGTCGCAGACAGAGTTAGTTTACCACAGTCAGTGACCAGTGCAGCAGCTAGTTAACTTTTATTTAATATAATATATCCGTTCACTTCTCTCTGCTATATCCGTTCTCTGCCTGAAAAAAAAAACGATACACAGCACAGTCAGTCACACAGTGTGACTCAGTCTGTGTGCACTCAGCTCAGCCCAGTGTGCTGCACAGTCATCAATGTATAAATTAAAAGCTTATAATTAATTGTGGGGGAGACTGGGGAGCACTGCAGGTTGTTAGCAGGAGCCAGGAGTACAATTATATTAATTAACAGTGCACACTTTTGCTGCAGGAGTGGTGACCAGTGCCTGACCACCAGTATAGTATTGTTGTATACTACTAATATCTCTTTAAATATCAACCAGTCTATATTAGCAGCAGACACAGTACAGTGCGGTAGTTCACGGCTGTGGCTACCTCTGTGTCGGCACACGGCAGGCAGTCCGTCCGACCAGAATTGTATTATTTATTATTATATACCTACCACCTAACCGTGGTTTTTTTTTCATTCTTTATACCGTCATAGTGTCATCCTAATTGTTACGAGTATACTACTATCTCTTTATCAACCAGTGTACAGTGCGGTAGTTCACGGCTGTGGCTACCTCTGTGTCGGCACACGGCAGGCAGTCCGTCCGACCAGAATTGTATTATTTATTATTATATACCTACCACCTAACCGTGGTTTTTTTTTCATTCTTTATACCGTCATAGTGTCATCCTAATTGTTACGAGTATACTACTATCTCTTTATCAACCAGTGTACAGTGCGGTAGTTCACGGCTGTGGCTACCTCTGTGTCGGCACACGGCAGGCAGTCCGTCCGACCAGAATTGTATTATTTATTATTATATACCTACCACCTAACCGTGGTTTTTTTTTCATTCTTTATACCGTCATAGTGTCATCCTAATTGTTACGAGTATACTACTATCTCTTTATCAACCAGTGTACAGTGCGGTAGTTCACGGCTGTGGCTACCTCTGTGTCGGCACACGGCAGGCAGTCCGTCCGACCAGAATTGTATTATTTATTATTATATACCTACCACCTAACCGTGGTTTTTTTTTCATTCTTTATACCGTCATAGTGTCATCCTAATTGTTACGAGTATACTACTATCTCTTTATCAACCAGTGTACAGTGCGGTAGTTCACGGCTGTGGCTACCTCTGTGTCGGCACACGGCAGGCAGTCCGTCCGACCAGAATTGTATTATTTATTATTATATACCTACCACCTAACCGTGGTTTTTTTTTCATTCTTTATACCGTCATAGTGTCATCCTAATTGTTACGAGTATACTACTATCTCTTTATCAACCAGTGTACAGTGCGGTAGTTCACGGCTGTGGCTACCTCTGTGTCGGCAGTCGGCAGGCAGTCCGTCCATCCATAATTGTATTATTATTATAATATATACCACCTAACCGTGGTTTTTTTTTCATTCTTTATACCGTCGTCATAGTGTCATACTAGTTGTTACGAGTATACTACTATCTCTTTATCAACCAGTGTACAGTGCGGTAGTTCACGGCTGTGGCTACCTCTGTGTCGGCAGTCGGCAGGCAGTCCGTCCATCCATAATTGTATTATTATTATAATATATACCACCTAACCGTGGTTTTTTTTTCATTCTTTATACCGTCGTCATAGTGTCATACTAGTTGTTACGAGTATACTACTATCTCTTTATCAACCAGTGTACAGTGCGGTAGTTCACGGCTGTGGCTACCTCTGTGTCGGCAGTCGGCAGGCAGTCCGTCCATCCATAATTGTATTATTATTATAATATATACCACCTAACCGTGGTTTTTTTTTCATTCTTTATACCGTCGTCATAGTGTCATACTAGTTGTTACGAGTATACTACTATCTCTTTATCAACCAGTGTACAGTGCGGTAGTTCACGGCTGTGGCTACCTCTGTGTCGGCAGTCGGCAGGCAGTCCGTCCATCCATAATTGTATTATTATTATAATATATACCACCTAACCGTGGTTTTTTTTTCATTCTTTATACCGTCGTCATAGTGTCATACTAGTTGTTACGAGTATACTACTATCTCTTTATCAACCAGTGTACAGTGCGGTAGTTCACGGCTGTGGCTACCTCTGTGTCGGCAGTCGGCAGGCAGTCCGTCCATCCATAATTGTATTATTATTATAATATATACCACCTAACCGTGGTTTTTTTTTCATTCTTTATACCGTCGTCATAGTGTCATACTAGTTGTTACGAGTATACTACTATCTCTTTATCAACCAGTGTACAGTGCGGTAGTTCACGGCTGTGGCTACCTCTGTGTCGGCAGTCGGCAGGCAGTCCGTCCATCCATAATTGTATTATTATTATAATATATACCACCTAACCGTGGTTTTTTTTTCATTCTTTATACCGTCGTCATAGTGTCATACTAGTTGTTACGAGTATACTACTATCTCTTTATCAACCAGTGTACAGTGCGGTAGTTCACGGCTGTGGCTACCTCTGTGTCGGCAGTCGGCAGGCAGTCCGTCCATCCATAATTGTATTATTATTATAATATATACCACCTAACCGTGGTTTTTTTTTCATTCTTTATACCGTCGTCATAGTGTCATACTAGTTGTTACGAGTATACTACTATCTCTTTATCAACCAGTGTACAGTGCGGTAGTTCACGGCTGTGGCTACCTCTGTGTCGGCAGTCGGCAGGCAGTCCGTCCATCCATAATTGTATTATTATTATAATATATACCACCTAACCGTGGTTTTTTTATACCACCTAACCGTGGCAGTCCGTCCATAATTGTATACTAGTATCCAATCCATCCATCTCCATTGTTTACCTGAGGTGCCTTTTAGTTCTGCCTATAAAATATGGAGAACAAAAAAGTTGAGGTTCCAAAATTAGGGAAAGATCAAGATCCACTTCCACCTCGTGCTGAAGCTGCTGCCACTAGTCATGGCCGAGACGATGAAATGCCAGCAACGTCGTCTGCCAAGGCCGATGCCCAATGTCATAGTACAGAGCATGTCAAATCCAAAACACCAAATATCAGAAAAAAAAGGACTCCAAAACCTAAAATAAAATTGTCGGAGGAGAAGCGTAAACTTGCCAATATGCCATTTACCACACGGAGTGGCAAGGAACGGCTGAGGCCCTGGCCTATGTTCATGGCTAGTGGTTCAGCTTCACATGAGGATGAAAGCACTCAGCCTCTCGCTAGAAAACTGAAAAGACTCAAGCTGGCAAAAGCACCGCAAAGAACTGTGCGTTCTTTGAAATCCCAAATCCACAAGGAGAGTCCAATTGTGTCGTTTGCGATGCCTGACCTTCCCAACACTGGACGTGAAGAGCATGCGCCTTCCACTATTTGCATGCCCCCTGCAAGTGCTGGAAGGAGCACCCGCAGTCCAGTTCCTGATAGTCAGATTGAAGATGTCAGTGTTGAAGTACACCAGGATGAGGAGGATATGGGTGTTGCTGGCGCTGGGGAGGAAATTGACCAGGAGGATTCTGATGGTGAGGTGGTTTGTTTAAGTCAGGCACCCGGGGAGACACCTGTTGTCCGTGGGAGGAATATGGCCGTTGACATGCCAGGTGAAAATACCAAAAAAATCAGCTCTTCGGTGTGGAGGTATTTCACCAGAAATGCGGACAACAGGTGTCAAGCCGTGTGTTCCCTTTGTCAAGCTGTAATAAGTAGGGGTAAGGACGTTAACCACCTCGGAACATCCTCCCTTATACGTCACCTGCAGCGCATTCATAATAAGTCAGTGACAAGTTCAAAAACTTTGGGTGACAGCGGAAGCAGTCCACTGACCAGTAAATCCCTTCCTCTTGTAACCAAGCTCACGCAAACCACCCCACCAACTCCCTCAGTGTCAATTTCCTCCTTCCCCAGGAATGCCAATAGTCCTGCAGGCCATGTCACTGGCAAGTCTGACGAGTCCTCTCCTGCCTGGGATTCCTCCGATGCATCCTTGCGTGTAACGCCTACTGCTGCTGGCGCTGCTGTTGTTGCCGCTGGGAGTCGATGGTCATCCCAGAGGGGAAGTCGTAAGCCCACTTGTACTACTTCCAGTAAGCAATTGACTGTTCAACAGTCCTTTGCGAGGAAGATGAAATATCACAGCAGTCATCCTACTGCAAAGCGGATAACTGAGGCCTTGGCATCCTGGGTGGTGAGAAACGTGGTTCCGGTATCCATCATTACTGCAGAGCCAACTAGAGACTTGTTGGAGGTACTGTGTCCCCGGTACCAAATACCATCTAGGTTCCATTTCTCTAGGCAGGCGATACCGAAAATGTACACAGACCTCAGAAAAAGAGTCACCAGTGTCCTAAAAAATGCAGCTGTACCCAATGTCCACTTAACCACGGACATGTGGACAAGTGGAGCAGGGCAGGGTCAGGACTATATGACTGTGACAGCCCACTGGGTAGATGTATGGACTCCCGCCGCAAGAACAGCAGCGGCGGCAGCAGTAGCAGCATCTCGCAAACGCCAACTCTTTCCTAGGCAGGCTACGCTTTGTATCACCGCTTTCCAGAATACGCACACAGCTGAAAACCTCTTACGGCAACTGAGGAAGATCATCGCGGAATGGCTTACCCCAATTGGACTCTCCTGTGGATTTGTGGCATCGGACAACGCCAGCAATATTGTGTGTGCATTAAATCTGGGCCAATTCCAGCACGTCCCATGTTTTGCACATACCTTGAATTTGGTGGTGCAGAATTTTTTAAAAAACGACAGGGGCGTGCAAGAGATGCTGTCGGTGGCCAGAAGAATTGCGGGACACTTTCGGCGTACAGGCACCACGTACAGAAAACTGGAGCACCACCAAAAACTACTGAACCTGCCCTGCCATCATCTGAAGCAAGAAGTGGTAACGAGGTGGAATTCAACCCTCTATATGCTTCAGAGGTTGGAGGAGCAGCAAAAGGCCATTCAAGCCTATACAATTGAGCACGATATAGTAGGTGGAATGCACCTGTCTCAAGTGCAGTGGAGAATGATTTCAACGTTGTGCAAGGTTCTGATGCCCTTTGAACTTGCCACACGTGAAGTCAGTTCAGACACTGCCAGCCTGAGTCAGGTCATTCCCCTCATCAGGCTTTTGCAGAAGAAGCTGGAGGCATTGAAGAAGGAGCTAACACGGAGCGATTCCGCTAGGCATGTGGGACTTGTGGATGCAGCCCTTAATTCGCTTAACAAGGATTCACGGGTGGTCAATCTGTTGAAATCAGAGCACTACATTTTGGCCACCGTGCTCGATCCTAGATTTAAAGCCTACCTTGGATCTCTCTTTCCGGCAGACACAGGTCTGCTGGGGTTGAAAGACCTGCTGGTGACAAAATTGTCAAGTCAAGCGGAACGCGACCTGTCAACATCTCCTCCTTCACATTCTCCCGCAACTGGGGGTGCGAGGAAAAGGCTCAGAATTCCGAGCCCACCCGCTGGCGGTGATGCAGGGCAGTCTGGAGCGACTGCTGATGCTGACATCTGGTCCGGACTGAAGGACCTGACAACGATTACGGACATGTCGTCTACTGTCACTGCATATGATTCTCTCAACATTGATAGAATGGTGGAGGATTATATGAGTGACCGCATCCAAGTAGGCACGTCACACAGTCCGTACTTATACTGGCAGGAAAAAGAGGCAATTTGGAGGCCCTTGCACAAACTGGCTTTATTCTACCTAAGTTGCCCTCCCACAAGTGTGTACTCCGAAAGAGTGTTTAGTGCCGCCGCTCACCTTGTCAGCAATCGGCGTACGAGGTTACATCCAGAAAATGTGGAGAAGATGATGTTCATTAAAATGAATTATAATCAATTCCTCCGCGGAGACATTGACCAGCAGCAATTGCCTCCACAAAGTACACAGGGAGCTGAGATGGTGGATTCCAGTGGGGACGAATTGATAATCTGTGAGGAGGGGGATGTACACGGTGATATATCGGAGGGTGAAGATGAGGTGGACATCTTGCCTCTGTAGAGCCAGTTTGTGCAAGGAGAGATTAATTGCTTCTTTTTTTGGGGGGGTCCAAACCAACCCGTCATATCAGTCACAGTCGTGTGGCAGACCCTGTCACTGAAATGATGGGTTGGTTAAAGTGTGCATGTCCTGTTTTGTTTATACAACATAAGGGTGGGTGGGAGGGCCCAAGGATAATTCCATCTTGCACCTCTTTTTTCTTTTCTTTTTCTTTGCATCATGTGCTGATTGGGGAGGGTTTTTTGGAAGGGACATCCTGCGTGACACTGCAGTGCCACTCCTAGATGGGCCCGGTGTTTGTGTCGGCCACTAGGGTCGCTAATCTTACTCACACAGCTACCTCATTGCGCCTCTTTTTTTCTTTGCGTCATGTGCTGTTTGGGGAGGGTTTTTTGGAAGGGACATCCTGCGTGACACTGCAGTGCCACTCCTAGATGTGCCCGGTGTTTGTGTCGGCCACTAGGGTCGCTAATCTTACTCACACAGTCAGCTACCTCATTGCGCCTCTTTTTTTCTTTGCGTCATGTGCTGTTTGGGGAGGGTTTTTTGGAAGGGCCATCCTGCGTGACACTGCAGTGCCACTCCTAGATGGGCCCGGTGTTTGTGTCGGCCACTAGGGTCGCTTATCTTACTCACACAGCGACCTCGGTGCAAATTTTAGGACTAAAAATAAAATTGTGAGGTGTGATGTGTTCAGAATAGGCTGAAAATGAGTGTAAATTATGTTTTTTGAGGTTAATAATACTTTGGGATCAAAATTACCCCCAAATTCTATGATTTAAGCTGTTTTTTAGGGTTTTTTGAAAAAAACACCCGAATCCAAAACACACCCGAATCCGACAAAAAAAATTCGGTGAGGTTTTGCCAAAACGCGGTCGAACCCAAAACACGGCCGCGGAACCGAACCCAAAACCAAAACACAAAACCCGAAAAATTTCCGGCGCTCATCTCTAGTTGAGAGTCGTCTTCTTTGCGCTGTATTGCTCCTTGGGCATGAGCAAATAGCTTTGTCAGAGCCATCGGATTTACAAAAAATGTTGGGCTAGCGTGAGTTTAAAAATACTAGGGAAACTGGGGATCCATGGCAAAGTTCATCAAGTGTCCATATCATAGGTTGTCAAAACTTCATCTTTGGTGCTTGTCTGTTGTCTGTATAGCGTCTCGTCAACTTCCTCGTCCAAGGGGGTCTTCGTATCTTGGAGAAAAGCAGAAAAACAGGTGAAAGAAACGGACCGTATAATCGCATTTTCATCACATCATGGTTTCTATCATTGGGTCATAAATCAAATCCAGGTTAATTACAGTTTCCTCACTCCTCAAACTCATCACTCTTGTACTTTGTTTGCACCTCATTAAAGCCTGCCCGCATCTAAATATCAATCCAATAAATATAACAACACCTAAGATACATAGTAGAAACTTTCCAACATCCATTATGACTCCTTGAGCCCAGTCTCCTAAACCGGAGAACCAATTTCGCGGGTTCAACCATGACACCCAACCAGTCAGCTCATTACCTACAGCAGCAAGGGTGAGATTGTGTTTCCGACGAAATTCCCACTTCAATTGGAGAATATCGTCCATCTTTTGGTCTATGACCTCTACCGGATCCTCGGTGCTATTTGTGATATACGTGCAACACTTTATGCCGTACTGTGTTGCCAATGTAACACAATATCCGCCTGTTACTGCTGTAAGATAATTAAGAACCATCCTATGCTGAACTAGTTCTGTTTTGTAAGCTTGAAGTTCTCTTCCAGTGTATCTAAACGTGTCATCATACATTTCAGTGATATTATCTAACAAATTGGCGAGTGCGGAAATGTATCTATAGTTCATCACTCCTCGAGCGGTGCGAGTGAAATCTAACGCTACCAGAACCTGAATCCCGGTGGATTCATGGATAAGATCGGAGGCCGGATGCTCTAACCTTTCTGACAGTTGTCTTTTAACTCGGTGCTCGTAATGAGTGTGAGTATAAGGAGCTTGGGCACCACGGTGTATGTCCTTCATTTTGTCATGTGTAACAGTCATCACTTCAGGCATATACTTTTCCAATATAACACAATCCTTCAGAGTTTGGGGCAAGCCATTTGTACGCCTTTCTCCCGCATATGAAATATGCATCATCGGGGAGAACATAAGGGACGGAGAAGGACATGACCATGTTACAAACCTTCCAGGTGAAATCTCCTGACCCTAATTCTTCCATCTGCTTAATGCACGTATCAGTTTGTACGATATGTGCACAGTATCCTGGTGATACCTCTCCAACTCTAGTAATCCTATTTCCTAAGGTATATCGATACCGGAAAGATTTTCCTCTACTGGCTATGTGGCGTACAAGCTCTGTATCTGTAGGCATTCTATCTGCTCTGTGTGAAAAGGTCATGGTAAGGTTGCTCCATGACACTTCCCAATTTCCCGGCTTACGGGGATTGGAGATATTAAAACATAAGAGGGACCTATCCACATGGTATTGGTGGAGCTTCAAACTAGGAGGGCTGGAGATGTTAAACCTCCGGTCCACCGGTCTCCCACCACTTAGCTCAAGTACCTCCCCTAACGTTAAAGGAAATGGTACTAGCCCCGATTTGCTATGACCCTGAGGTACTTGAGAGCATACCCAACAATCTGTTTGGTTTAACACGTTACCCACTAAAGAGTGATAGTCACTCAATGGATGCCGGTCCATATGGATATTAAAACTGGATTGGCATTTCTTTATGCATCCATCTTCAACCAGATTATCACAGAGCCTACAGATACAGTTTTCCTCAGCTAACAATCCATCACAATTTCTTCTATCGGATCGTTTTCTGATACTCGCCTTTGCTTGTTGGTTTGGTTGATCTTGGAAAACTACGCCTCCATCATCATAATCGGAACCCATTCCAGAACCTCTCTCGACCTCTATGGTACTCTCGCCGGAACAGACTGTTCTGGTCAACATCACTGTTAACATCAAAATCCGGATCACAGTCTCTTGGGGCAAGTCCATCTTTGAGGAGGAAATAGAGAAGAATGAGAAGGGGGAAAAAGAAATTTCAAGGAAGAGGGGATGGGAAGTGGAGAAAAACAATAAAAGGGAGAGGGGAGTCGACAACTGCTTTCGGTCTTCAAGGCTCAGGTGCCGCCTCAGTCCTCCTGGAACAGACACTCCAGTGATACAACCTCTACCGTCTGTTCCTTATCACGGGACTTCTCTGGATCAGCAACCTTTTTGCAGTGGGATGAATGGACCCAAGTCTCTCTCTCAGCAACCTTCAATGCTGTGGTGCTAGTCAATAAGACCTGGTATGGTCCTTCCCATCTATCAATAAGACAACCTGAGCGTAGAAAATTTCGTATCATTACATAATCCCCAGGTTCAATGTCATGACAATTACTATCTGGTAAATCAGGAATCACCAACTTCAGATTATCATTTTGATTCCTCAACTGCTTACTCATGTTAATCAAGTACTTTACAGTTACTTCATTGTTACATTTCAAATCATCCTGAGGGTTAATCATGACATGCGGTTGTCGACCAAACAAGATTTCAAAAGGAGACAGATTAAGAGGGGACCTGGGAGTGGTTCTGATGCTATACAAAACAATGGGTAAAGCTTCTGGCCACGTCAATCCTGTCTCTGCCATTACTTTACTCAATTTATTTTTAATAGTGCTGTTCACTCTTTCGACCTTCGCACTCGCCTGTGGACGGTACGGAGTGTGCAGCTTGCTATCAATACCCATTAATTTACACATTCCTTGAAAGACATCACCTGTAAAATGGGTACCCCTATCACTTTCAATGATTCTAGGGATACCATATCTACATACAAATTCCTGCACAATTTTCTTAGCTGTAAACATAGCGGTATTTGTAGCTGCTGGAAAAGCTTCGACCCAATTCGAGAAAACATCTATACAGACAAGTACATATTTCAAATTTCGACATGGGGGTAATTGAATGAAGTCAATTTGTATTACCTGGAAAGGGCCGCCGGTAGGTGGGATATGGGATGGTTCTGTAGGTATTGCTTTTCCAATATTCTTTCTCAGACAGGTAAGGCATGACATTGCTCTTTTACTCGCATGAGAGGAGAATCCTGGGGCGCACCAGTATGCTCTTACCAATTTGCACATCCCCTCCCTGCCTAGATGAGTCAGCCCATGAGCTGCTTCAGCCAGACATGGAAGGTATGCCCTGGGGGCCACTGGTTTACCATGTCCATCCGTCCAGAGCCCTGAGGACTCCTGGCCATATCCCTTTGCCTTCCAGACTGCTCTTTCCTGTGTGGAACACAAATTCTGCATCTCACACAACTTTTGTGTGTTGATGGTATTAAATACCATCAGTTGTGTGGTGTCTGTCTGTATGGGGGTAGCAGCTGCAAGCTTTGCGGCTTC
Organism: Pseudophryne corroboree; assembly: GCF_028390025.1. Lineage (NCBI taxonomy): Eukaryota > Metazoa > Chordata > Amphibia > Anura > Myobatrachidae > Pseudophryne > Pseudophryne corroboree. Next base: position 948,229,352 of record NC_086445.1, on the reverse strand, counting down.
GTCTGCTCGGCTGTTACCAAGGGATACTGGGTCTTGGCTATATGTATGTGCTTTACATTTGATAACAGCCACTCTGTCGGGTTCCTGTATCGCTGTTAGAAGCCTTTTTATATATGCTGCATGCGCTATCGGTGTACCAGCTGCCGTCATGAAATTTCTGAGGCGCCATAGGGCTCCGAAATCATGTACTACCCCGAAGGCGTATCTAGAGTCGGTGTAGATATTGGCTGACTTACCCTTAGCCAATTCACATGCTCTGGTTAGGGCGACCAGTTCAGCAACCTGGGCTGAGTGAGGTGGGCCTAGCGGTTCCGCTTCTATGGTGTCTTGGTCATCTACGACTGCGTATCCAGTACACAAGTCTCCCGAGTCTGACTGTCTATGACAACTACCGTCAGTGTAGAACGTGAGTTCCGCATCTTCCAGTGGATTGTCACTGATGTCAGGCCTTGCGGTAAAATTTGGGGTCAAATATTCCATACAATCATGTGTATCTTCCTTTGCATTAAATCATCCTTCCACATCACTCTCACCTTCCACCCTTTGTGTCTGACCAGGCACACCTGGTAGAAATGTTGCAGGATTTAATGCGCTGCATCTCCTTATGGTGATGTTTACTGGGGCCATTAATGCCAATTCCCATCTTGTAAACCTTGCTGATGAGACGTGTCTGGTTTGGGCAGAATTCAATAAGGCAGATACCGCATGTGGTGTATGGATTGTGAGGTTGTGGCCTAGCACGACATCTTCGCTTTTTGTCACTAGCAATGCTATCGCCGCAACGCTACGCAAGCATGTGGGGAGAGATCGCGCTACCGTGTCTAGCTGGGCGCTGTAGTATGCGACTGGCCTGCTGGCGTCACCGTGTTTTTGGGTTAGTACACCTGCTGCGCACCCAGCACTTTCTGTTCCGTATAGTTCAAAGGGTTTCCCATAGTCTGGCATACCTAGTGCTGGTGCCTGCGTTAGGCACTGTTTGAGTCTCTCAAATGCTGTTTCGGATTCGTCTGTATGCGAAATCCGATCAGGTTTGTTTGAAGAGACCATTTCCTGCAAAGGTAACGCCAATATGGAAAACCCTGGGATCCAATTACGGCAATACCCACACATTCCTAAAAACGTCCTGATCTGTTGCTGGGTTTGTGGCAGTGTCATGTCTCTAATGGCTTGGATTCTATCAGCGGTCAGGTGTCTCAGTCCTTGTGTTAGACAGTGTCCCAAATATTTTACCTTAGTTTGGCATAATTGTAACTTGTCTTTGGAAACCTTTTGACCTGTGTCTGAAAGATGAAACAGGAGCTGTTTCGTATCCTTCAGAGATGCTTCCAGTGAATCTGAACACAGTAATAAATCGTCCACATACTGTATCAATACTGATCCACTGTCTGGTTGGAAAGACTGTAAACAATCATGCAAAGCCTGAGAAAATATACTTGGACTATCTATGAAACCTTGGGGTAACCGAGTCCACGTGTATTGGACTCCTCTGTATGTGAATGCAAACAAATATTGGCTGTCAGGGTGCAGAGGTACCGAAAAGAAAGCGGAGCAGAGGTCAATAACAGTGAAAAATTTGGCAGTGGGAGGAATTTGCATTAGGATGACAGCTGGATTAGGCACTACGGGGAACTGACTTTCAACTATTTTGTTAATCCCCCTTAGATCCTGCACTAGCCTGTAACCCCTCCCCCCACTCTTTTTAACAGGGAAGATGGGACTATTTGCTGTGCTGGACGTTCTTACTAGAATGCCCTGTTGTAGCAAGCGTTCTATTACTGGGAAAACTCCTAACTCCACCTCTGGCTTCAGAGGATACTGTGGGATTTTTGGAGCTATCCTACCATCTTTTACTTGTACAACTACTGGAGCTACATTTGCCATTAATCCAGTGTCCTGTCCATCTTTTGTCCAAAGTGACTCTGGTATCTGAGATGTCATCTCTTCTACTTGGGATGGATTCCTATTTGTCATAATTGAATGTGACATTAATTTTGATGGGGAGTCTAACATGTCTCGTACCTCCTGAGCGTGATTCTCAGGAATGTCCAAGAATACACCTTCAGGAGTACAATAAATGACGCAACCCATTTTACATAGTAAGTCTCTACCCAGGAGATTAGTTGGTGCCGATGCAGCCAGCAAAAAGGAATGCTTGGTATGCAACGGCCCTATTGTAATCTCGGCTGGTTTGCTAACAGGGTAGTGCTGGACTACTCCTGTTACTCCCATGGCTGGAATTGTCCTACCAGTGGTTCTCATGCCCACTGTCGAATTTATCACTGACTTGGCCGCCCCTGTGTCTACAAGAAAGTTTAAAGTTTTACCAGCTACATTGATTGCAATCTCTGGTTCACTTCCAAGACTGGCAATCAACTTAACTGGCTGCAGATTACAGGTATGGCCACACCCCTAGTGGGTATGCTGACCTCCCTGAATCCCGCTGGCAGCGACTACTTGTGAGGGGGTTAGCTGGGAACTACCAGAGGCATGCCAATCTCTGTTCGGGGGATATCTTTTTGTTTCCCCTGTATGTGGCTCGAAACTCCGCCTCTGTGGACCCTGCTCCCAATGTCGTGTGTCGTGTCGTTGTCTAGGGGGTTGAAAAGATCTTTGTACACTCTTTGTTCTACATTCTCGTGCATAGTGTCCCGGTCTGTTACAAGAAAAACATGTTATTACACTTGCCTTACCCACAGGATTCGGTGGTACATACGCAGGCTGCCTTGTGGTCAGCGCCTGTATACTTACTGACATCAACTTATCACTTTGCGACTCCCTGTGCCTAGTGATGTTTCTGTCGTGATCAATAGCAGCCTCTCTCAATGTGGACACCGACAGACCTCGCCAGCATGGTTGCGTGGTCTGTACCCTAGCTTTTAATGTTTCTTTTAAACCATCCATCAGTACAGATACTGCTACTTCTCGGTGGTTTGGGTTGGTCTTAATGTCTTCTATACCAGTGTACTTTGCCATTTCTAATAGTGCCCGGTGAAAATATTCTGTTGCCGTTTCGGACTCCTTTTGCTTAATGGAGAATATCTTGTTCCATTTAACAACGGCTGGGAAATACTCTTTTAGCTGTAAATTTATCCTTTTTACATTATCCTTGTTGTACACGTCTGTAAGCGGTACATCTTTATCCAATGCACAGTCAGCTAAAAATTGAGTTGCGTCGACATTGGAAGGTAAACAAGCTCTTAGCAGTATCTGCCAATCCTTGTTGTTGGGTTCTACAGTGTTGCCTAGATCCCTGATGTATTTTTGGCTAGCAACTAAGTCCTTCCTGGGGTCAGGAAATTCGGACACTATTGTTCTTAATTCCATTCGGGAAAATGGAGTGTACATGGCAATGTTCCTTATGGGAGTGGCTCCAGACACATCTGTTTTTCCATTGGGAACTGCTATTACCCTTACAGGAGCAATTCTAACAGCCTCTTCCTGTGTAGATTCTACAGCTTGTTGTGGTACAATTGTTTCAGTGTAGTGCATGGTGCCGTACTTACCCGTTGACACGACCTCACCTATCCCTCCGCTAGGGGCTTTCGCTAATCTCGTGGGTGTCGCTGTGCCTACTGTGGTCTCTGCTATGGTGGCCGCAAGAGAGAGAGCTGAAATTGTTGCTGAATCGTCTTCTTGATCACACTCCTGAGGGGAGTTCAAAACAGGGTACAACTTGCACGGGTTAATAATTGCATGAGTTACTTGGTTAACATCATTTACATTTACAGGGTTACTAAGTGTTTGTGTTTTACAACCCAGTGCGTTTCTCTCCGCAATCAACTTCTCTCCTGCAATGTATGGTGGAGGAGGGGCTGTGGCTATCAGCTTACTGACTGCCCCAGATCCTGCCGCCAGAGCCAAACCTCTCTGTATCTCACCTTCCTGGTGCCATAACTGTAAATAATCATGATGCTGAATTCGTCTCTTTGTTGATTTTACGAGACATATCCTCCTCCTTAAATTTTGTAACACTTCTGGACTGAAGCTACCTATTCTTGGGAATTTGTCCCTGTCTTGTACAGTCATTCTCTCCCATTCATCACATAAAACTTCAGCGTGATTTCCATATTTCTCACACATCACATATCGTGCCGACCCGACTGGCCGGTTCCCTAAATCAACCCGAACCGAGGTTGATCGCCCCCTACCTGAACAACTGGCCCCCATAATCTGCAGGTGTTGCTTACTACTCCTTTGATCTTTATATCAAGGTTTTCAGCGAACCCTTACAAACAAACCAAGATGTCCTGGGCAGGCTGGCGGTGGCGGTTTACCAAGTACCCCACTCACTTCTCGCCCACGTTGGCCAGTACTGCAATCACTGTAACCAGAGCTGCTGTACCCAACCCAGGGCCCCTGTGAACCTTCTGTTTACTGGAACATATGAGGGTTACCCAAAGGACACTTACTCTTTCCAGTAAAGTTGGGGTTGTTAGATAGTTCCTGAGTGACCAGCGAACTTCCCTTTAAAAATAAAAAATTACACAAATCACGTCAGAATGTACAAATAGCGTTTGTGACCACTTTACTCTAATGGTATTAGGTCAGATTACTAACTACTGCACACAATTACGTGCGGTCCAATCGTTCAGTACATAAGCACTACTTGTCATGTACTGAAAGATCAATGGAATCGATGTTTCCGGCCGCGATTCCTTCAGCAAGAGCTTGTGGCCTATATGGGTTCTGCACCAACACCCCAGGCGTTGTGCCTCTTGTACCTTTATAGCGGACCTCTTTGTCTATTTTACCTGTTACCTTATGACCTCCTGGTCTGTTACCGTCTGTTAATGACCTCCTGGTCTGTTACCTTATGGTCCGCTATACTCTAATGCTCAAATATTATTTAACCAGGGATGCCTCCCTAGCCACCGTATATGTCACTTACACGTGTGTCCCTTGACGAGTACCCGACTTTCCTTTTGGTTCAACCTCTAAGTTATATAAACTTATGTGATAAAAACACACTCACTCAACACATGTACACTTTGTTTCTATATCTATTTCTGCGCAGAAATTTTTTCTTCAGCCCAGCAGTGTTACCAATTTGGAGCAGGATCTGTTAAACTAAATTTCAGATTTTTCCAAAAATAGATTTGCGTTATTTACCGCGTCGCGTTATTTACCGCTGTGCGTTACTTATCGCCTTTGCGCTAATTATCGCTTTGCGCTAATTCAACTTTTCGTGACTTGAGCTACGTGGGCGTAACCGGACGCTACGTTGCGTAACGTACGCTGCGTGCGTCTGCCTTTGGATTGCGTACGCAAGTCTTTTGTTAGGGACACGTGTACGCAAAACAAAGATCCACCGTAACACAATTTCTACCTTTATCAATGTAGATGATCCCTGATCATCTACCGCACACCACACTGACTGCCTTATCTCCCAGACAAGCCGTGTGTTGGTCTATACTTTAACTATTACCTCTACTATGAAATAACAGCAAATCTCTTTTAGCACTTTCTATCAACTATAAAACTTGGCAAACAGGAATAGTGATATACGAAATTTGAAAAAGAAATGCAGATAAATGTATGCGTGCGTGTATACGCAAGACAGAAGAGAAATAAAACAGTTTTAAAAGACACAAGCGTTTTGTTCTTACTTCCGGTTCCCGGATTCCTTCAGCACTCTTTATCTAAGCGAAGCAGACGCTTATCCCGTCAGCACTGCGAGACAACCTCCCACCCTTTGCTGGGGGGATAATGTCTGCTGATCTACCTAGTGCAGATATGAGAAGGATAGGACGAGTCCCCAATTGACAATGCTAAATTCCCTTGTCGTATAAACAACCCTTTATGAAGTCTAAGAACACTGTACGCTGTTTACTTAAGAAGTACCGTAATGGTACGCTGGTTGCGTAACGATCGCTCAGCCGTAGGCGAGACGCTCACGCGTCACGTTCGCTCACGGCCCAGAGATCACAGGACACGTTATTGGCTATGACTAGAGTAATGATTCGCTATGGCGTAGCTTACGCTCGAGACCACGAGGAGGTCACCAGCGGCGCAGACGCTCACAACGCTATACCTTTATGTCTAAACCTTATACCAATGAAATGCACAGAATACCTTAATGTGAGTACAGGGTGTAAGTGCAACCTTGTGTAACCTGACTAACTACAAAGCTGCTTGAGCGTCACCGACGCTCAAGTGAACACTTAACACTATAGAAAATACACAGATACTGGTTTAGGGTCCAAAGCCTATTAACTGTATTATATCTAATATACTTGTAAAAGGGGATAACAGTACAAATGATACACTACAATATAACAGAGACTTCCTAACCAAAATACAATACTATCTAATACAATTCAATACTAGTCTAGGGGAGATGTGAGAGAAAAGAGAAAGGAGAGAGAGAGAGAGAAATGGAGAGAGATGAGAGAAATTGGCTCACAGTAAGACAATGATTACGGAGAGAAACTTACGCACAAGGGGAAACGATCGCATGCGCCTGGACATCCAGCACCCGATTTTCAGCAATGAGAACCGTTGAAGAGTGAGAGCTGGATGTGGTCGGCCTGCCTATTTATGCCCCACACACAATGCAATCCTACAGTCCCTACAATCCCATTGTCCATTGGACGTCGGAATTCGGCCCTGCATCATAACAAAAGGTCATAGGTTGATTCATACAGGTGGGCTGTGACGATTTCAAACAGCTCAGGTGGGTGGGGAACTAGGTTTCCCGCCGCATACCTGAGTATGAGTAAATAGTAGAAATGGACATAAACTTCTTATGTCCATAACTATTCGCACGAGCGATTAATACGCTCCAAACCAACACCGGAATATTGCTATTTAAATACTCTTCCGATGGGTACCAAACACTACTGCATGACTCCTGTTAGACCCTTCCTACGATACAAAGAGGGATTCCTCAGCTCAGGGACATTCTATATTAACCAAACTTTCAGAAACTATCAAAGGGATCATGATCTACAAACTACATTAATTGTGAAAATATGTAACGAATGAGTCGCACGCTACGACTACATAAACTCTACCGTAAATACGCATACCGTGCGCCCGCGGGTGCACGCTATTGCGGGTATGCGCCTTCACGGGAGAGCGTACGCATGCGCAGCGCGGACCAGTGTGCGGTGCAAATATGGCAGTGTGTATGGGGATATTTTTCTGACTTTGACAGTGGCTACCAATTATAAAACATGAGGACACACAGAAGCAAATATAGTCCCGCAAACACACTAAAGAAACTAAGGATGACACATACTGTATACATAATTTACTTACTGTTTTCTAAAATTCTCAAATAAACTTTTGGCCTAGGGGTGCCTTGAAAAAGTTCTGATACTCTAGGGCGCCATGATTAAAAAAAACTTTGGGAACCACTGCTCTAGTGCTAGCCTTGATGTCATTATTCTTCACCTTGAGGGTATGGAGACATTTCCCTAACCCGGCACATGGGTTATAGTATTACAACACACCAGATGGGTTAGGTAATACCCAAGACAGGAACATGTAAGAGAGATGATTCCACACCAGTCATAATTATCAAATACGATAAGAACCAAATTTAGACAATCAAGAGGAATATCCCCAGATAGAGTCTGTTTGGTGGTGCACCCCAAGTCAACAGTGGTACTATAGGAAGTAAATAGAGAATAAAATTACTTCTTCTCTATTTACTTCCTAATGCCCAAGACAGAGAGGATATTTTACTAAATCGCTATTAGATGCAGCAGTTTACATAATGGCCTCTCGCACAATTAAAAAATGCTATTAATTTTATGTGGACAAATACATAACAAAATGACATCTGACACAAAGAGAAGATATATCAAAGCTTGGAGAGAGATAATGTGGAGAGAGATAAAGTACCAGCCAATCAGCTCCTTACTGACACTTTTCAAACATATGGGGATATTCAATTATCGTCGATGAAGCTTCGGGTGATATTTCCAAATGTTTCATCGATGTTTTTCCACCCGGATAAAACATCCTTTCACCCAAAAACACGCAGGTTCAGCGAAACCTGTGTGTTTTCGGTAGAAACAGGCCCGTTTTTGTGTAAAAACGGAGCTGTTTTCGGGGATTTTGCTTCGCCTGCCGGAGGCAGGTGAATAAAATCTCAGAAAAGCCATGGCAAGCACTGGCTTATCTGGGCTAATTTAATTTTTTTTTTTTTAAATTACACCCGAGCAGTCATAGGGTTCGATGTAGCAATCAGTGAAAAGCGTGGAGAAGAATACTTAGTGACTCTTATTATAATACCCACATGTAACCACATAAATTTAAATGTCAGAGGATTAATACTTTATGGAACTATATCTAGGAGCACTTACTCCACTATATGGATATAAAAGTCCCACAACCAAAATTGCTGTTTAACGCAATACTGGTTATTAGTAGTTGTATAACACGGGTGTGGTATGGTATACCGGCGGCCGGGCTCCCTGCGACCAGCATACCGGCGCCGGGAGGTTGACTGCCGGCATACCGACAGCGTGGCGAGCGCAAATGAGCCCCTTGTGGGCACGGTGGCGCACTATGCGTGCCACGCTATTTATTCTCCCTCCAGGGGGGTCGTGGACCCCCACGAGGGAGAATATCTGTCGGTATGCCGGGTGTCGGGATTCCGGCGCCGGTATACTGTGCGCCGGGATCCCGACTTTCGGCAACCTGAAGACCACCCGTATAACACAATGCAGCACTATACATTTAAAACAACTGACTGGTGAAGTGAATAACATTGATTATCTCATTACAATGACACCTGTCAAACGGTGGAATATATTATGCAGGAAGTGAACAGTCAGTTCTTGAAGAAAGTGTGTTGGAAGCACAAGGACCAAATTGTGTTCACTAGACGACTGGGTCAAGGTATCTTCAAAGCAGCAGGTCTTGTTGGGTGTTCTAGAATGCAGAGGATAATACTTACCAAAAATGGTCCAAGGAAGGATCATAGGAGCCCAAGGCTCATTGATATGCATGGAGAGTGAAGGATGGCCCATTTGGAACGATTCCACAGCCACTGTAGCACAAATTGCAGGAAATGTTAATGTTGGCTATGATAGCAATGTGTCAGAACTCAGTGCATCGCAGCTTGCAGACGAGTCAGAGCACAGATGCTGACCCCTGTCCACCATCAAAGTGCCTAAATGACATGTACACTGTATATGTTCCATGGGGAATACACCCCCATGTAACGTTCTCCTTGGGTAACATTCTCCTTGTCTAATACAAAAAAAGTGTTCTGTTTGTACCATGTTTAAGGTGCAGTGTTCAAAATCACATAATGAAGCAAACCGGCAAATGTGTTTCATTCTCAACACCATGAAAACTGTCTCTTGAGAAAGTTATTGGCATGATAACAAAACGCATCAACCGATTTACATCATTGCCTGAATCTGCACACTGTACTGTATCTAACAAATTAATGGTTTACTAGCCAATAGGAACGTTACATTCTCACAACTCATTCAGTGTGCGCTATTTAAGACTGCAGGTACCAGGGTAATCCTAAAAAATATTTTTTAAATGAAATAATAGTGTAAGCTGGTGCTCCATTTTAATGAATGCTTACCTGTTGTTATGTTTTATGCTCGATCCAACGTAATCCATTGGGAAATGGAAAATCCTAAACTGTGGACAGATGAAACTTGCTCCAAAGTGCCCCAGGCAAATAGTGATTTAAAATCAGACTGTTTGGCTAGTTAACAGTCAGGCAGCCAATCAGGAGCTATGTCTTATATTCAAGATATGGCACAACTCATCAGGTACTATCCATCCATACCTGTGGTGCATTTCAGTTTTGCACAGTTTGCTGACCACCAGTATATAATATATAGCATTACGGTACAGTAGGCCACTGCTGTACCTACCTCTGTGTCGTCAAGTATACTATCCATCCATACCTGTGGTGCATTTCAGTTTTGCACAGTTTGCTGACCACCAGTATATAATATATAGCATTACGGTACAGTAGGCCACTGCTGTACCTACCTCTGTGTCGTCAAGTATACTATCCATCCATACCGGTGGTGCATTTCATTTTTGCACAGTTTGCTGACCACCAGTATATAATATATAGCATTACGGTACAGTAGGCCACTGCTGTACCTACCTCTGTGTCGTCAAGTATACTATCCATCCATACCTGTGGTGCATTTCAGTTTTGCACAGTTTGCTGACCACCAGTATATAATATATAGCAGTACGGTACAGTAGGCCACTGCTCTACCTCTGTGTCGTCAAGTATACTATCCATCCATACCTGTGGTGCATTTCAGTTTTGCACAGTTTGCTGACCACCAGTATATAATATATAGCAGTACGGTACAGTAGGCCACTGCTGTACCTACCTCTGTGTCATCAAGTATACTATCCATCCATACCTGTGGTGCATTTCAGTTTTGCACAGTTTGCTGATCACCAGTATATAATATATAGCAGTACGGTACAGTAGGCCACTGCTGTACCTACCTCTATGTCGTCTAGTATACTATCCATCCATACCTGTGGTGCATTTCAGTTGTGCGCAGTATATATAGTAGTAGGCCATTGCTATTGATACTGGCATATAATTCCACATTAAAAAATGGAGAACAAAATGTGGAGGTTAAAATAGGGAAAGATCAAGATCCACTTCCACCTCGTGCTGAAGCTGCTGCCACTAGTCATGGCCGAGACGATGAAATGCCATCCACGTCGAGTAGAGAGCATGTAAAATCCAAAAAACAAAAGTTCAGTAAAATGACCCAAAAATCAAAATTGAAAGCGTCTGATGAGAAGCGTAAACTTGCCAATTTGCCATTTTACGACACGGAGTGGCAAGGAACGGCTGAGGCCCTGGCCTATGTTCATGGCTAGTGGTTCAGATTCACATGAGGATGGAAGCACTCATCCTCTCGCTAGAAAAATGAAAAGACTTAAGCTGGCAAAAGCACAGCAAAGAACTGTGCGTTCTTCTAAATCACAAATCCCCAAGGAGAGTCCAATTGTGTCGGTTGCGATAACTGACCTTCCCAACACTGGACGGGAAGAGCTTGCGCCTTCCACCATTTGCACGCCCCCTGCAAGTGCTGGAAGGAGCACCCGCAGTCCAGTTCCTGATAGTCAAATTGAAGATGTCACTGTTGAAGTACACCAGGATGAGGATATGGGTGTTGCTGGCGCTGTGGAGAAAATTGACAAGGAGGATTCTGATAGTGAGGTGGTTTGGTTAAGTCAGGCACCCGGGGAGACACCTGTTGTCTGTGGGACGAATATGGCCATTGACATGCCTGGTCAAAATACAAAAAAAATCAGCTCTTCGGTGTGGAATTATTTCAACACAAATGCGGACAACAGGTGTCAAGCCGTGTGTTGCCTTTGTCAAGCTGTAATAAGTAGGGGTAAGGACGTTAACCACCTCGGAACATCCTCCCTTATACGTCACCTGGACCGCATTCATCAGAAGTCAGTGACAAGTTCAAAAACTTTGGTTGACAGCGGAAGCAGTCCACTGACCACTAAATCCCTTCCTCTTGTAACCAAGCTCCTGCAAACCACACCACCAACTCCCTCAGTGTCAATTTCCACCTTACACAGGAAAGCCAATAGTCCTGCAGGCCATGTCACTGGCAAGTATGACGAGTCCTCTCCTGCCTGGGATTCCTCCGATGCATCCTTGAGTGTAACGCCTACTGCTGCTGGCGCTGCTGTTGTTGATGCTGGGAGTCGATCGTCATCCCAGAGGGGAAGTCGGAAGACCACTTGTACTACATCCAGTAAGCAATTGACTGTCCAACAGTCCTTTGCGAGGAAGATGAAATATCACAGCAGTCATCCTGCTGCAAAGCGGATAACTCAGGCCTTGGCAGCCTGGGCTGTGAGAAAAGTGGTTCCGGTATCCACCGTTAATTCAGAGGCAACTAGAGACTTGATTGAGGTACTGTGTCCCCGGTACCAAATACCAAATACCATCTAGGTTCCATTTCTCTAGGCAGGCGATACCGAAAATGTACACAGACCTCAGAAAAAGAGTCACCAGTGTCCTAAAAAATGCAGTTGTACCCAATGTCCACTTAACCACGGACATGTGGACAAGTGGAGCAGGGCAGACTCAGGACTGAGTCATGAAAACTGCTCCAAATGCCCTTTAATACATTCAGGTGATACTAAAATAATGTGAAAAAGGGTGTTTTCACACCCTTTTCACATTATTTTAGTAAATAGACCCCTAACCCTCCCCGGTGGAGCCTAAACTTAACACACACACACCCACACACCCTTCAACCTAAACCATACTTGCCTACATTGTATGTCTCCTCTCCGAGAGAACCCCGGAGAGGAGACGCTGCAGTAGTCTTCGCTGAAAGGGGGCGGAGCTAAAATGACGCAATTTGCATCATTTTAATCCCTTCCCCACCCAACAAACCCGCGAAAATGGGAAATTATCTCTCCATCCTGCTCGCATCACTAAGGTGCGAGCACGATGCGGGAGACCTGCCCACTCGCGGGGGTGCAGGGGGCTACCCCAAAAAACGGGAGCCTCCCGCAGCTTCCGGTAGAGTAGGTAAGTATGACCTAAACCTAAGAGTCCCTGGCATACTTCAGTTTGGAATTCCCGTGGTTGGGATTCCGCCATCTGCATTTCGATGTTGGAGTTCCAGCGTCGGTATTGCATGCTGAACGTATCACATATCTGCATATGAGAACACAATTGGAAATAGCCTGTTAATAATTGTAATTTATGTGGTTCAGTCATCAAGTCAGCTTCAGAATGCAGTTTGTGTTTCTACATATTTGCTGTTAATCATATGCACATATCTTTGTAACACATTGGAATGTGTTGATTCCAATTTTAGCTGCTCACACCTGGTAAGTGAATGAAGCGCAGCGTGCGATTGTTCCGAGGTGAAAGAGCAGCAGTCGTTCACTTAAGTTACTATATATGTGGGAGTGTTTTTAAATGCATTTTATGTCTGTGCTTTTTTAGAGCATCTTTCACAGCACAAACCGCTGCTATTTATATTGTTATAATTCCATTGCAGTTATGTCACTGCGAGTAATAAGAACAGCCTTCTAGTGGGATACCATATTTGGGAATGTCATGTGAGATGCCCCGAGCAATAGTGAAAGAATAAAATATAAATAAATAAAAAAATCTTGTCTGGCAGCGGAGACCAAAGCAGTAGCTGAGAGATTAAATCAAGATAAACTCTGTCATGTCTAGAAATAACAGGAGTGCTGTAACTTATGTCAGCTTTACATACTGCATTATGTTTAGGTTCATACTATATACAGCTACTGTACAGTATATAATGTTTTATACATGCAAGGAATAGCCAGCACTGCATACTGTATATCGGGTGTGGATCATAGGGTCGACCACACTAAGTCGACAGTGTCTACGTCGACCACTATTCGACAGTAAGTAGGTCGACGTGGTTTCTAGGTTGACAGGGTCTCTTGGTCGACATGTACAAGATCAACATAACAGAAGGTCGACATGAGGGTTTTTTTTTGTGTGTGTCGTTTACTCCGTAGAGTGACCCCAATAGGTGCACCGTGCACTGGCGTTTCTATAATGGGTGCGGTGCACACGGGCCCCTGAGTCCAGAGGGGGCCCCCACCGCACACGCTGCACCCAATTTGTGAATACTCACCCCTCTGGAGTCCCGCAGCGACGTCCACAGCGGTGTTAAAACTCTGTGAAAATGGCCCAGCTGCCATTTTCACGGAGTTCTGCGCATGCGCAGTAGAGAAATCTCAGGGAAAATGGCTGCCGCGCCATTTTCACGGGGATCTGCGCATGCGCAGTAGAGTCTGAGAGCTCTAGTGCTCAGACTCTCACCGCTGCCGGCAGAGAGGAGGGGGCCCGAACGGAGGAGGCTGCACCGGACCTCCCCCTCTCTTAAAACGCCGCTGGCATCGTGTCACCTCGCATGGCTTGCTTCACTACCGCTGCGCTCGGCACAGGTTACCGTTCCCAATTGTAGTCCACGTGGATCGTATAGTATGAAAGAGTTCAAAAAATGAAAAAAGAATTGTGGAAAAACTCATGTCGACCTTCTGTCATGTCGACATAGAGCATGTCAGCTTACTTACTGTCCACCAATAGTGGTCGACCTAGACATTGTCGACCTAAAGACCGGATACCCTGTATATCACTGCTGCTATTGTTCTAGGAAGTGGTTTGGGGTTTTGTGTACATTTTTCTTTCTCGTGAGGATGAGTGGGAGGATAGGAGTAAGATTAAAGGGATATTACTGACATTTATGCAGATGCAAACATGCACTCCTTTGGCGTGACCGTGGAAAATTAGGACTGGGCGAATACTGTACAAGGCACATGCCTAGGGGGTGGCACAGCAGGCTCCTCTCCATGACAGCCTTGATAGGCCACTGGCCAGGTGATTTGTTTTTTGTCATTATGACTTACTTTTTTATTTTGCAACAGGGGAGGGGGGGGGGGCAATGGGCAGTAAATTGTGTGCAGGAGGAGGTGGGGGTGAGCTTGTGGCCGATTTGGTGGTCAGGAGGTGTTGGGATGACTCAGACATGAAAGGGGCGGTGGGGCAGTGACATGATGGGGGCGACCAATAATATTGTGCCTAGGGGCGGCCTGAACTCTAAATTCGCCCCTGCCTACATGGGGTATTTTTTTGTCTTTCGGGTGCTGGTTAACACATTTATATGAGCATAAGAAATCTATTTATGAAGCAGTGAAAACCCCTTTTCTCTGTTTTTTGTGTGTGTTTATTTAGCAACAGGAATACAGCAGAGTAATCCAGTGGTGGAACTTGTGATTGGTGAGTCCAGGTGCAAAAATATATTATGCCCCCCCCCCCCCCCCCCTTTCCCCTCCTCCAACCTAACACAAGTTCACAATATGCCATACAGCAGTGGGTGGCAGAGAGAGGCAGAGGGTAACAGTGTAAGGCAGGGTGAGGCAGATGGTGACAAAGGGAGGCTTTAAGAAGAAGAGGGTGACAGCAGAATGCATGGGGAGGCATAGGGTGACAGTGAAAGACAGTGGGTGGCAGGGTCGCAAAGGACAGGGGGCATGTATCCTAATGAGGGCAGGAACACAGCAATCTTTGCTCTGTCTGTGACAGGTAACCTCGCTTCTTGTGATTTCCTCAGTTTGTCACTCGGTCAACCAGACTCTGACAGTGCCAGTTACACCGGGTGTGAGCTGCCTGTAATTCACAGACAGTAGTGAATCAGAAATAATGTACAACTACAGCTGTCTGTTAATTAGAGGTAGTAAGTTGCTGTGATTATCAGCGCGGATAGGTGGCAGGACTCCTCTAGCTGTCCGGCACACAGAAGGTCAGCCCTGCCTACCTAAGGTAAGGGGCAGATTCCTCAGGCCCACCCTGCTCCCTGCACTGCGCCATTTATTCTACAGTGCTCCAAATTATCTGCGAGTGGGCCAGGGGATAACTCATTATTGGTCTGGGCAGCAGTGGGCCCCTTAGTCCACAGGGGCCCGGGTGCAATGGTAGTTCCGCCTCTAGAGTAATCACTGATTGTGTATTTCTGTAGCTTCTCAATTTACCAAGCAGCAGATAATGGACATGCACATTTTATAGTGACATTTTGCTGAGGGCACCAGGTGAAATAGGGAAAATCCTCTCAGAGGTGCCGGGTGATCACTCGCAGAGCCCCAGATTGCTTAATAGTGGCGCTACTAAATTCTGTAATGCTGGCGGCCGTGATAAAGAATTCCAGTTAGCACGGAGTCTACATCAACAGACTCCTACACGTTCATGTAATAAAAGTAATGAACAACATAAAGGTTTATGTGTAATAGTTTTTGAGTAATTAAAAACATAAATGAGATAGGAACAGCTGATCCTCTGAGATGAGTGATCTGGAAATTGTAGAGTTAAAACTAGGAGAGATCCTGCAAATTGTCAGTGTAGGTCTTCTGGGTGCAGTCATGGCATAAGTCCTGGATGCATGGAAGTGTTTGCCCTGATACCAGGTCTGTGTGTGGGGTCAGGGTTCACCAGCAGGTGTGCCAAGACAGGAAAGGGGGTAAAGGCTGTATGAGCAGTAGTACAGTCAGGCGTCTCTGCGGTCTGGGATCAGCAGCTACTGCAAGTGTCCCGGGTCATTGTTTTAAAATGCTGGTATGTATGTATTATAGTGATGATCTTACCTATGTATTATGTGGATGTCGTAATTGTCTGTTTAAAACATTTATTGGGACTAGAGGAGTATAACTGCATCCAGCATTTCCATGATTCACCATTTCGTGTGGTTTCCTATGTGCCATTTTTAATTGTTCTTAATGTGAGTGCATTTTTGTTAATAAATTGGTATTGTTTAAATGAACAATGTTGCACTAAGGCTGTATCCTTTTATTGAGCCATAATATTGAGGATAACACATGATTGTGGATAATAAGACAGTATCACCACCTGCACTCCACAGCCATTCTTCTGGTTACCATTCCGTGTGGTTTCTACTATCCACAAATCAGCTGAATGTGAGTTCATTCTTTCCTTAAAGTGCGACTTGCTATCTCAAACAGTGTTGCACTAAATTTCTATCCTTTCTTTGAGACTTTGACCACCAAAGATCACCAAGGGGCCAAGGAAATCATATAATTACATATGAGAGTGAAAGAGACAATTTGTACCCCAATCAGAAGATTTTTATTCCAACTGTATAAAAAGTAAGACACTTTCATTTAACTCTCTGAAGTGATACTCTATCAGCGCCATCTTTTTGAATTATTTAACTGTGGTTGCCATGGTAGTTCAAGACACTGTATAGAAATATAAATAATAAATGGCAAGCTGTAGGAAAAACAAAGGAAAATTGTAAATACCAACGCTCTTCTTATAGCTGCTTCAATGATTTAAAGTATTTTTTCATTGGATTGCTGCTTTAAGGGTAGTATGGAAAAAGGCTAAATTAAACTGACATTTAACCACTTAACTGACGATTTATTTAGCCAAAAACCGCTCCGAACTTGTCAGGGTTTTTATGAGTGAATTAGGTGAAGAACATTAATTTAACCCTATCCCAAATGATTTTAGTTAAACAAAAGAAAAAAAATATTTTTAAAAAATACCCCCAAAACATCGAAACATCGATCGCGACCATCAGAACATCGGGAACATCGCAACCATTGTGGCTATCATTTTGAAAGCCGGGACAGCCTGCAGGTATACAGGGGAGGTCTGGGGGTGACTACATCAGCTACTGTGAGGACATGTGTGTACCTGCCATAACTTACCGCATTTACAACAACAACAAGCCCTGGTTCAATGCCCAGCTCTGGCAACTTCGTCGAGCCAAAGAGGAGGCCTATAGTAGTGGTGACAGAGCACTATACAACCGTACTAGGAACTCTCTGACTAAAGGAATCAGGTTAGCAAAAAAGCGGTTCTCGGACAAGCTGACAAACGATCTCTCCACCAATGACCCCGTATCTGTATGGAAAGGAATGCAATCCATAACCAACTATAGGAAAACATCGAAGTCCACCACCATGCACCAAGACCTAGCAGACGAACTGAACCACTTTTATTGCAGGTTCGCAAAAGAAGTCTCCTTCAACCCAAACAATCACCTCTACGATGCCCCGAACACCGACGGCCAACCCCAGGCACTGCAAGTCGCCCAAGAAGAGGTGGAGGCATTGTTCAAAAGGGCCAAACCCAGGAAAGCTACGGATCCTACCCTAAGAGCATGTGCGGGTCAGCTCGCCCCCATATTCACCAAGATCTTCAACAAATCGCTGGAGCTACAGAAAGTCCCTTCCTGCCTCAAAAGGTCTTCTATCGTCCCGGTCCCCAAGAAACCCTCTATCACGAACCTGAACAACTACAGGCCGATAGCACTGACGCCTGTGGTCATGAAAACGTTCGAGCGTCTGGTTTTGAATCACCTGAAAACTGTGACTGGCCCCCAACTGGACCCCCTGCAGTTCGCCTATCGATCGAATCGGTGTGTCGAGGATACAGTCAACCTGGGCCTGCACTACATTCTACAGCACCTAGACATTCCCGGTACCTACGCAAGGGTCCTGTTTGTCGATTTCAGCTCGGCCTTCAATACAATCGTCCCCAGCATCCTCCACCCCAAATGACTTCGCCTAGGGGTCCCAGAAGCTACCTGTTCCTGGATAGTAGACTTCCTGACAGATAGGTCACATGTGGTGAAAGCGGGGGAATTCACCTCTCAAGCGCTGTCCATTAGTACAGGGGCCCCTCAGGGCTGTGTCCTCTCACCCCTGCTCTTCTCCCAGTACACAAATGACTGTACCTCAGAGGCGCAATCAGTAAAGATCATCAAATTCACTGATGACACCACCATCATAGGCCTCATCAAGGACGGGGACGAATCGGCCTATAGAAGGGAAGTAGACCGGTTGGCCCAGTGGTGCATCCACAGCAACCTTAAGCTCAACCCCCTCAAAACTGTCAAGATGATAGTGGACTTCAGGAAGAAGTCATCTAGTGCACCTCCGCTAACAATTGCTGACAGTGTGGTATCGCTAGTGGACTCCTTCAAGTTTCTAGGGACCACAATCTCCCGGGACCTTAAATGGGGGTCCAACGTTGACGCCACTGTTGGGAAAGCGCAGCAGAGGTTGTTCTTCCTCAGGCAACTAAGGAAGTTCAACATCCCACAGAAGCTTCTGCTCCTCTTCTACTCCGCGATTGTGGAGTCGGTACTGTGCTCCTCGATACTCGTATGGTACAGCTCCGCCAGCGCGAGGGACAGATGCAGGCTCCAAAAGGTGGTCAGAACTGCAGAGAAGATCATTGGGGCCGGCCTTCCCTCAGTCCAGGACCTGTACCTGTCCAGAGCTAAAAAGCGGCAATGAAGATAGTAAAAGACCAGCTACACCCCGGCCATAGCATGTTTAACTTGCTTCCTTCAGGCAGGCGTTACAGGGCCGTCCCCGCCAGGTCCACCAGAAGCCTCAAAAGTTTCTTTCCCCAAGCGGTCCGCCTGCTGAACTCATGACTGACTAGACGTACATGTAACTAACTTGTGTCCCTACGGCAGGGCCAGATTAAGCCTTTGGGAGGCCCGGGGAAGTTAAAATAGGGGGGCCCTGCATGTGTGGGAGGGTCATGTATGCCTATGGGGGTAGAGAGCAGTGGCGTGCGGTGAGGTCAGTGGCTGGTGAGGCACTGCAGCCATAATGACCGTCGAGTCCCACCAAAGATTCCTACCACCGCATAGCCAATGCCCGCTACTGCTAATAGTAGTACAGAGGGGTTTAGTATGATTTAAATACAGACGGGATCCCAGCGGTCAGAATACTGACAGCGGCATCCCAACCATCAGAATGCCGACAGGTCCCTGTAAAGTACCCTAACCCTCCCATGCACCCTACCCTAACCGTCTCTTGTGGGTGCCTAAACCTAACCCTCCCCAATGCCTAAACCAAACCCTCCCCACTTGGTGCCTAACCTCCCCTTCTATGTGCCTAAACCTAACCCTCCATCCCCGGTACTTAACGCTAACCTTCCCATTCCTGCACCCTAAGCCTAACCCTCCTTCTCCTGCCTAAACCTGACCCCCTGCGGCAGGACACCGGCACGTCCCACTAAAAGGACATTCGGGAATCCGTCTGTTGGTATTTTGATACCGGTATCCCGAGTGGCGTCAGTATTTAGATGCCGGGCTTGTGGTGTCCTTCGGGATTTCGGCGTCAGTATATCGCACGCCGGGATCCCGTCCGTTGGGAACTTATTTGCATCCCGTGCAGAGTAGGGGGCAGGCAGGGACTAATAGAAGGGGTGGCAGGATGGGAGTAGTGGTGGGAAGAAGTGGGCAGGATAGGTGTAGAGGGGACTCAGCGAGTATAAGTTAGTATAAGATGAACAAGGATCTCACCTCTTTACAGCTCACACTCGGACAGCCAGAGTGGAAGTGATAGGTCCCGCTCCTCCGGCAGCTCACACCCGTCTCTTTCTTGCACTATCCAACGAGGCTAGGACAAAGGGGTAGACCAGTGCCGTAACTAGACATTTTGGTGCCCTGTGCCAGAAAGAGAATTGGGGCCCCACGGGCAAATGCAAAAAAGGGACAGCGTGCGCCATAAATATGGTGGCAGGGGCGTGGCCACAGAATAGTTCCAATTCACATTACTCCGCGCGGTAGTGTCCGAAAGTCACATTACACCATACAGTAGTACTCCTTATACAAGTTACACCACACAGTAGTGTCTGCACGTCACTTTACACCACACATTAGTGTCCAAAAGTCACATTAAACCACACAGTAGTACTCCTTATACACATTACACCACACAGTAGTGTACGTAAATCACATCATACCGCACAGAAGTGTCTATTATTCACATTGTGCCGCACAGTAGTGTATTTTGTTCACATTACACTGCACAGTAGTGCCCCATATACAGATTATGCCATGCAGAGCACCTCCATCTCATTCCTCCGCCTCCTCCTCATACATCCCTGACTTTGAGGGCATGCTGGCCCTTGTGGTTCTTCATCTATAAAGTCACCCTGCTCTCTTTTAATCTATACTGTAAGAGTTCCGGCAGTGGGGTGATGTTATGAGTGAGTGAGTGAGTGAGTGAGTGAGTGAGTGAGTGAATGGTTGGTTCTGTTGCTGAGGGATGTTGGAGACCCACAAATGGTGTTGGACGAGGTACATTGCTGCTGTGAGCCGCCTACAGGTATTAGTGAGGGGACATGGTGGGAGGGAGTGCGGAGGTGAGTGGCTGGGGACAGGTATCAGTAAGGGGGTGTGGATGTGAGTGGCTGGAGACAAGTATCAGTGAGGGGACATGGAGTAAGGGGTGTGAGTGGCTGGGGAAAAGGTATCAGTGAGGGGACAAGGGAGTAGGGGTGTGAAAGGCTTGGGACAGAAAAGCAGCACATCTGTGAGATGCAGGGAGGTTGCCAGGCCTGCTGGTCAGCAAGCCGCTACTAGCAGGCGAATAAGATCTGCAGCTCGTCAGAAAGCACAGCACAGTTACCAGCCCTGCAGGCAGGGGCGGATTGGGAACAAAAAGCGGCCCTGGAAAAATTTGTACTAGTGGCCCCACATGGGCAGCACCAGAGGTGTAAGGTCTAGCCATTGGCCATGGCAGCAGCACCCTCCCCCCAAGACTTTCCAGATAGTGGGCATGTCCAGCATCAAGGGGGAAGTTTAAAAGAAATAAAATTAAATATTATGAGCATATTATATGATACACCTTCAGAATTTAGGAAACTATATCATTCTTTAGAAAGATATATTTTCTTGCTTATTACACCAACCGTATCCCAATCACTATTCACTCAATCTTATATGTCAGCCAAGTAGGCAGACAGAGCATATACTAGATCATCTACAATCACAGGCTAAAGTCATTTTCATATACAGGTTGAGTATCCCATATCCAAATATTCCGAAATACGGAATATTCCGAAATACGGACTTTTTTGAGTGAGAGCGAGATAGTGAAACCTTTGTATTTTGATGGCTCAATGTATACAAACTTAGTTTAATACACAAAGTTATTAAAAATATTGTATTAAATGACCTTCAGGCTGTGTATATAAGGTGTATATGAAACATAAATGAATTGTGTGAATGTACACACACTTTGTTTAATGCACAAAATTGCAAAAAAATATTAGCTAAAATGACCTTCAGGCTGTGTGTATAAGGTGTATATGTAACATAAATGCATTCTGTGCTTAGATTTAGGTCCCATCACCATGATATCTCATTATGGTATGCAATTATTCCAAAATACGGAAAAATCCGATATCCAAAATACCTCTGGTCCCAAGCATTTTGGATAAGGGATACTCAACCTGTATATGCAAATTATTTTGCATCTTATTCATTATGTCTATAAAAAAGGACCACATGTCCTCAAACAAAACAGGCCCCACAGGTGCGTCGGCCAACCGGGAATCTTCCCTGTCAACCCTATGGCCAATCCGCCTCTGCCTGCAGGTCATCACTTCATGTGCTCTGCACAACACAGGTGACCTGCATCTTGTCACCTGCCGGGTTCTGTTGAACCTGCTGCAGCGCGCGATGGGATACAGCGCAGCTCAGAAGAAGAGGGAGACTGGAGGTAGGGGAAAATCCTGTACACACTTGTCCAATACACATATATATTTTCATACTCATCATGCCATCCCTATTCACCTCCCTGACTCCTCATACCCCCATCCTACTCCCTCCCCCCCCCAAACACTCCTCTGTCTTCCCTCTTTTTCTACACCTCTATCCATTCTGCTCATTGTGCTTTTGTGCTGTTAGTTTAGTTTAGTCCTTCACTCTCCCCCACCTCCAGTTTCCACCTTTCTCTACATCTAAGGTGCGCTGTATCCCCCATCGCATGACACCCTGCGATACAGCGCTACTTTTTCACCCCCACTCCCAAGGTGAGAGCAAATAAATATTTTTTTACAAATCTGACCTGCTGCAGCGCTGATCTTCCTGTGCTGGCCGCGCTGTCACCATGGCTGGGAGCTTGTTGATAAGGGCACCACAAACAGGACGGAGAGAGAGGAGTGGACAGCAATCCCCCCCTCCGCACCAGCCATGATTGGCTCTGACTGCAGCATACAATCCCCTGAGCGCGGTTGTCACTGGGCTGCCCTGGGAGTGGGGCAGTTCCTCCCCTGCAGCCCTGCATGTGATGCGGCCATACAACAGGTATGGCCGCGGTTGTGTACTCCGGCGCGCGCGCGGGGGGGGTGGACCCTCGGCGGGGTGGGAGGGCGCGAGCGGTAGCCGGCCCAGGAAGGGAGGTGGTTTGGGGACGGTTTGCCACGCCAGCCCTGCCCACTGTCTAATCACAGCAACATTAGTGACAAGGGCGTGCTTTCATATGGGCTGAAAGCACGCCCCTGTCAAAGCCGCACTTCCAGTGGGTGCCGCTTACAGGGATTTTTTCAATGGGCTTTTACTGCCCGATGCTTGGCCCCGCCCCCCGCTTCCGCCTCTTTTACACTGACAGCAGGAGGCACCGAGAGCGGTGCCTCCGAAACACGTTTAAAACTTTTTTTTAACACAATTAAAATGATTAAAATAATATAAAGGATAAAGAAGATACTAATGACACATAATATGTGTCAGAAGTATCTTCTTTGTATTATTTTAATCATTAATGACAGGGGAGGCACTGCCTCCCCTGACTGCACGTCCCTGGTAGAGAGGGGGTGACTTCCAAGGGGGGGGGGTCAATATCAATTGGGGGTGGGGGAGGAATAATGTACAGTTAAAGTAATAATAAATAAAAAAAAATACATTGGTTGCAGGGTGGGGTAGTATGTGCACAAAAAAAGTGTTTGTTTTTTTACTGGGGGGATTGGGTGGTTTATGAAACTTTATTTATTGCTTCTAAGGGGGTAGGGGGTTACTATTGTAACGGGTTTAAGTCCACCGTGGTTTCTATTGCCAATGGGGGGTTGGGGGTGGGATGTTATTTTCTGCACTGCTGCAGATTGTAACAATGAACTCACTACTGTTCACCTCTCGACTACCTTGCTTGCTTGACCGCACTCCTTATCAGAGCAGAGGTCTGTTCAGTCTCCTGTCCAGGTCGCTTCGGAGCCCGGGTCCCTCTCTCCTCGCTGGGAAGAGGCGTGGTCCCTCAATCCAGACAGCTGCTACTACTGTAGCTAGCTGTCAGTGTAACCCTTCGTGCAGCGTGGCCGTGACTGTTTACGCTGTGCAGGCAGCAGTGGCAAATGGATCTAAGCAGCTCCAGCTGGGGGGGCCCCTTTAGGGAGGAGGGCCCGGGGTACTCACCCCCTGTGACCCCCCCCCCCTTAATCCGGCTCTGCCCTACGGTATACCTATCTGTGAGACTTTACTTGCCCCCACCTGCTTATCTGTTACCTACTTGGCTGTTGTATAGCAAACCAAAGACAAATTCCTAGTATACGCAGTATACCTGGCCAATAAAGCTGATTCTGATTCTGATTCATTTACACTACCCAGCAGCTGCCATTGTCTGCAGCCGCTGGAGGGGGGATCCTGCCGTGCTGACCGATCAGCAGTGATCAGCAGCTCGGCAATCAGTAGGGGAGAGTGCAGGGAGGCAGAGAGACCTTCCGGTCCCTCTGACAGCAGCAGCGGAAGGAAGTTTCTTTCCCCTGCCGCTGCTAACACTCTCTATCTGACTGGTCGCATCCCGTGCAACCAGGTCAGATAGAGCACTTGCAGGCATGGTCGCATCTGAAGCGACCATGCCAGGCAAGTTGTTAAGCATAAGAACATTCTTGAGACTTACATATATACTGTAGTATAATAATTATGCGCACAAATTACCATTATTATGATTAAATATAATATTCAGTTTTCATAATATGTTAACTAACAGATACCTCCAAACATTATTTGCAATAAAGGATAGTTCATGGATACCGGATACAGCATATCAGTCAGAGTGGCCATGCTGACCCTTGCAATGTTAGTGTACTGGTCTGATGAATTATATTTTCTTTTTTATCTTGTGGATGGCCTGGTGTTTGTGTGTAGTTTACCTTGGAAAACATGGCACCAGGATGCACTATGAGAAGAAGGCAAGGCAGCAGAGGCAATGTGGGACTCTGGGAAATGTTCTGCTGGGAAACCTTGGGTCCTGGCATTCATGTGGATGTTACTTTGACACGTACCACCTACCTAAACATTGTTGCAGACCAAGTACACTCTTTCATGGCAGCAGTATTCCCTGATGGCAGCAGGATAATGCACCCTGCCACACTACAAAGAATGTTCAGGAATGGTTTACCTGTGGCATGTGTTGTTGTATAAATACAAACTGTGTGGTGCAAAACGGTAACGTTGTGAAGAGACTTTAGATGTGGAGCAAAACATTTCAGAATGTTATGTTCTTTCATCAGGCAAGTGATTATAATATAACTACACTGACTATAATTATATCTCATTGTCAGACATGCTTGAATTATTTTAATCAGTTACAAATGGGATTGAGTGTTCTTTACTGTGTGATTGGGGTAACTGGGTCAGTTGTTTAGGTTCGGCCTTTGGACAGAGAACAATGAACCTGGAAATTAAATTCAAAGTTTTCATTTTGAATTAAAACAAGAGAAAAGGTGTTTATTCAGGTTTCATAAGCCCTCTCCACCAAATTAATATAATCATATTGTGCAACTAGACAGTTTTCTCACTCCCTTACCTACCAATTAATTGATTTAATAATTATATTCAGAACTTTTGTTAACATAACTTTATTTTTATTGATGAAATATCTATTGCTATATGCCTCAACTGAATAGAAATGCTAACTTTTTTGTATTCTATACTTGATTTTGATTGTTGAATTTATTATTTGTCCTGTACATATCAATTATTAAATGCTTTATTCTACTGCTTGTGATCTTGCTATTATTAAATGTAGACTGTGCAGCCCATGAATATTCTTAATTAATAAAGCTTTCTTGTTGGGTTGGCTGCAGATGTACAAAAGCACAGAGTTCAGGCTGCTCGGGGGGGTTTGTGGGTGGGGCTAATAGTTACAGACGCTCGTATATCACTAATGTATTATGCTATTTGTCACCTGCACAGAGTGGTGCTTATCTGCAAAGAATACTGGATGCTTTGTTTCGTATAAGGGCATCTAAATGAATCTGCCAGGGCACATCATGGGGCACACCTACTCTGCTATCTAACGGCATGCAACCATGAGCTATAAAAGTAATTAGTGAATGGAGAGGTTGGAATCCCCAAGAGGTGAACTGTTCAAAAGTGTACTTGCCACATTGCAGGCCAAAGGCACACCAGTGAGGTGTAGACTAAATTATGTTTTACTTGGCTAGAAGTGAAAACTACTATGACCCTAGGCTTACTTATGTTTCTTGAAGCATGACAACCCATTAATCACCCATAAATCTTTAATATCCAGTCTCTATCACTGTATATAATGCCTCATTGCAATTCTTTGCCTAATAAGCGGCAAGAATTGATTAAAGTGGAGTGCGCTACTGTGCAGACTCAATGTTGCTTCTCCTCCAGGGAAGCTTCATTCTCTGTACCAAGATGGCCACCGAGGCTACTACTAATAATAGTAATTTTATTTATATAGCGCTCTTTCTCCAACAGGACTCAAGGTGCTACTACTGAGCATATGTAGTACCATCTTGAGTCTCTGTGAGAGTTCACAGTGGGAGAGGATAGTCTTCCACTTAGCTCCAGTAATACCTATGATTACCTGCAATATAACCGCTGTTCCAGCATCCTGCACCACTACCCAGTACCTACTGCACATACACTCAATATCTGGTGAGCTGTATGAGATCCCCGCTCCGCTTAAGCTCCATCTGAACAGTGAGTACGGCTGTACCTGCTTTATCTTCAATGTAACTACTCCACTGGATAAGTGACTGGCCTGTTCGTAATTGTAAGGCATCGCTGGTGTTTACAGAAACTCTGCTGCAGCCTGTACACACATATTTCCAACAAGAACATCTCTGTAAATTCATTGCCAAATTTAACCAATCCAAACCCTGAGATCACATTGTCTTTTTTAATGTCATAGCAGCATCACTGAGTTTGCATTGGACAATGTCTGCACCACTTTACTGCCCAGCCCCCCCTCCCCCCAATCAGTGCCATTATTTGAACCCACCACTACCTATAGCTGAATTCTACCCACCCCTATACCTTCATTCCATATTCTGTTACATCTGTTTGTTTGTTTTTACAGGATGCAAAAAACAGCACAATGACAGAGTAGTTAGCATTGCTGCCTTATAACAATAAGATAGTGGGTTAAATCTAGTGATGTGCACCGGAAATTTTTCGCGTTTTGTGTTTTGGTTTTGGGTTCGGTTCCGCGGCCATGTTTTGGATTCGGACGCGTTTTGGCAAAACCTCACCGAAAAATTTGTTCTGGATTTGGGTGTTTTTTTCAAAAAACCCTAAAAAAAACAGCTTAAATCATAGAATTTGGGGGTCATTTTGATCCCATAGTATTATTAACCTCAATAACCATAATTTCCACTCATTTACAGTCTATTCTGAACACCTCACACCTCACAATATTATTTTTAGTCCTAAAATTTGCACCGAGGTCCCTGGATGGCTAAGCTAAGCAACACAAGTGGCCGACACAAACACCTGGCCCATCTAGGAGTGGCACTGCAGTGTCAGGCAGGATGTCCCTTCAAAAAAATAGTCCCCAAACAGCACATGATGCAAAGAAAAAAAGAGGCGCACCAAGGAGGCTGTGTGACTAAGCTAAGCGACACAAGTGGCCGACACAAACACCTGGCCCATCTAGGAGTGGCACTGCAGTGTCAGGCAGGATGGCCCTTCCAAAGAATTGTCCCCAAACAGCACATGATGCAAAGAAAAATGAAAGAAAAAATAGGTGCAAGATGGAATTGTCCTTGGGCCCTCCCACCCACCCTTATGTTGTATAAACAGGACATGCACACTTTAACGAACCGATCATTTCAGTGACATTGTTTGCCACACGACTGTGACTGAAATTACTGGTTGGTTTGGGCCCCCAGCAAAAAAGAAGCAATCAATCTCTCCTTGCACAAACTGGCTCTACAGAGGAAAGATGTCCACCTCATTATCATCCTCCGATTCCTCACCCCTTTCACTGTGTACATCCCCCTCCTCACAGATTGTTAATTCGTCCCCACTGGAATCCACCATCTCAGGTCCCCGTGTACTTTCTGGAGGCAATTGCTGCTGGTGAATGTCTCCACGGAGGAATTGATTATAATTCATTTTAATGAACATCATCTTCTCCACATTTTCTGGAAGTAACCTCGTACGCCAATTGCTGACAAGGTGAGCGGCTGCACTAAACACTCTTTCGGAGTACACACTGGAGGGAGGGCAACTTAGGTAGAATAAAGCCAGTTTCTGCAAGGGCCTCCAAATTGCCTCTTTTTCCTGCCAGTATACGTACGGACTGTCTGACGTGCCTACTTGGATGCGGTCACTCATATAATCCTCCACCATTCTTTCAATGGTGAGAGAATCATATGCAGTGCCAGTAGACGACATGTCAGTAATCGTTGGCAGGTCCTTCAGCCCGGACCAGATGTCAGCACTCGCTCCAGACTGCCCTGCATCACCGCCAGCGGGTGGGCTCGGAATTCTTAGCCTTTTCCTCGCACCCCCAGTTGCGGGAGAATGTGAAGGAGGAGATGGTGACGGGTCACGTTCCGCTTGACTTGACAATTTTCTCACCAGCAGGTCTTTGTGTTAGGGTCTCCTGCTCTGTGCTGCCACATCGTCATGGCAACCGGAAGACAAGTGCTAGCGGAGTAACCTGAGTGTAGCTGATACTCCGGTTCGGGTCTTTTGCTGTGCAGTGGTTACAGGCTCTGTGCACGGCAGGGGATCCGGTGCTGGTTTTTGTGCTCACAGTCTGTGAGGTCTGAGTGGGGCGTGGACAGCACCTGCTATATAAACCCTCTTCTCAGGTTAGGCAGATGCTGCTGAATCTTTGTTGGTTAGTCAGTTCCTGAAAGCTAGCTAGTACTGTGTAAACTTTGTATTTGTTTGTTGCTTACTGCAAATAGGCCTTGGGATTTGGTATTACACTCTGCCAATCCAGACCTAGCAGTAAGATTGGAGTCAGTCGTTTAACCTGCTGGGGTTCTTTTGCTACTCTGTGAACCTGCCAGGTTTGCGGCTGTATTCTCAGACTTGCCTGCCAAAATCCTTTCTCACTGTGCAAGGTGTTCAGGTGTCAGTTTAGTGGCAGTAAGCTGAACCAGTGCACTGCAAGTGAAGACTAGGATTGTGGAGACTCTCCTTGTGTCTATTATTCCATCTCTGACCAAGGAGTTTACTGCCACACCCGTTGGTAACCCTTTAGGGTTTTGCTGTTGCCCTTAGCAACAGCATTTCGGGTTCTCTACGTATTAAATCACAACATCTCGCTTCTTTCCATCTGAGCATTCCTAATACTAGGGAGACACCCAGTTTCTTAGCCTTTGAGCTTCTCTGTTCACTTTGTGTTTATTTTGTTACCCTATCACCTTCTGTGTATGTAATGTCATATTCCCCAGTCTGTCTGTGAGTTCATTTGTTTTGCATCCCTCTCCGTTCAGACACCAGTACATTCCTGCTGGCACTGGTGTGCATAACATATTCAGCAGCCTAATACTCCTGTTCAAATTTTGTGGGAATATGGAGCATACCCCTCAAAATACTTTGCAACAGGTGGTCGATCAGGTGCAGGTCCTGACTCGACAATTTAATGATTTGTCCATTAAAATGCACACCTCGCAGGCCGCTGGCGGAGCTCCCGCGGCAGCAGTACCTTCAAGGGTTAAGGAGCCGAAAGTAAATCTCCCGGATCGTTTTTCTGGAGATCGCTCGCAGTTCTTTTGTTTCAAGGAGAGCTGCAAGCTATATTTCCAGCTTAGGCCTCAGTCTTTTGGGTCGGAGATTCAGCGGGTGGGCATAGTGATTTCCTTGCTACAAGGAGACCCACAGGTCTGGGCATATTGGTTGCAGCCTGACTGTCCGTCGCTTAAAAGTGTTGATGCTTTTTTTACGGCATTGGGCATGTTGTATGATGACCCTGACAAGACGGCCTCAGCCGAGGCTCAGATTTCGATCCTTAAGCAAGGGCGAAGGCCAGTTGAGGTTTATTGTACGGAGTTTCGGAGGTTGGCCCATGATACCCAGTGGAATGACCCAGCCCTGAGACACCAGTACCGAAGAGGTCTTTCTAACCAGTTAAAAGACCAACTGGTACAATATCCCTTGCCTGATAGCTTGGATCAGCTCATGCAGTTATCCATTCGGGTGGATAGACGGCTGAGAGAGCGCAGGCTTGAAAGGGAGACCGAGGTTTCCTTCTTTCCCAAGGGAACCTCAGACTCTGATGAATTTTCAGAGGAGCCTATGCAGATTGGGGCTACCCGCCTCTCCTCGCGTGAGAAGATGCGGAGGAGACAGCAGGGGTTGTGTTTGTACTGTGGGAATAAAGGTCATGTGGTAGTATCATGCCCAGAAAAGCCGGAAAACTTCAGGGCCTGAGGGTGATGGGAAATATCCTGTCAGGCCAGAAGTCAGAATTTCCCAAGAAGACTTTTATCATTCCGGTGACCTTGAAGATCCTCGGTCAAACTGTCAAGACTGAGGCCTTTATGGACAGTGGGGCCGACGGGGTTTTTATGGACCGCCAATTCGCCCTGAAACACTCTGTTCCCTTAGTACCCTTGGCATCGGAAATTGAGATTTGTGGGTTAAACGGGGAACCATTATCCCAGGGTAAAATTACCTCTTGCACTAGCCAGATTTCTTTGTTTATTGGAGCCACACACTCTGAAAAATTGTCCTTTTATGTGACTGTCTGTACTTTTGCCCCATTGGTGTTGGGGTTACCCTGGTTAAGGGCCCACAATCCTCAATTTGACTGG
This sequence comes from Pseudophryne corroboree, assembly GCF_028390025.1. Classification (NCBI taxonomy): domain Eukaryota; kingdom Metazoa; phylum Chordata; class Amphibia; order Anura; family Myobatrachidae; genus Pseudophryne; species Pseudophryne corroboree. The sequence continues at coordinate 948,199,021 of NC_086445.1, read as the reverse complement.
GTCTCTGGGGAGATTCTTAGTTGGGGTACTGATTGTTTCAGGAGTTGCTTGAGCCTTCCAGTCAGGCTTTCGCAGCTAAGTTTGCCAGGATTGCCAAGATGTTATGCAGATTTTGTGGACGTGTTCTCCAAAAGAGTTGCAGAGGTACTACCTCCCCATCACCCCTATGACTGTGCCATTAATTTGTTGCCGAATGCTAAGCTTCCCAAGAGCAGGTTGTACTCCCTGTCACGTCCTGAGACTCAGGCTATGGCAGAGTACATTCAGGAGAACTTGGCTAAGGGATTTATCAGACCTTCACAGTCTCCAGTTGGGTCGGGGTTCTTCTTCGTGGGTAAAAAGGACGGTTCGTTGCGACCCTGCATCGACTTCAGGGAATTGAACCGTATCACGATTAAAAACCCATACCCACTGCCTCTCATTTCGGTCTTGTTTGATCAGCTTCGTACGGCCACCATTTTTTCTAAGATTGACCTACGCGGTGCGTACAATCTAATCCGAATAAGAGAGGGGGATGAATGGAAGACTGCCTTTAATACCCACTCAGGGCACTATGAATATTTGGTGATGCCTTTTGGGCTCTGTAATGCCCCGACAGTCTTCCAGGACTTCATGAACGATGTGCTCAGGGAATATTTGGATAGATTCTTAGTTGTATACTTAGATGACATCCTAATCTTCTCCCATTCCCTGGAGGAACATCGGAAGCATGTACGCTTAGTCCTCCAGAAACTCAGAGACCACCGGCTTGGGGCGAAGCTGGAAAAGTGCGAATTTGAAGTTCAGCAAATCGCATTTCTAGGATATATTATCTCTCCAGAAGGTTTCCAAATGGAGGGTTCCAAGGTACAGGCAGTCCTGGATTGGGTGCAGCCCACTAGTTTGAAGGCGCTTCAGCGTTTTCTGGGCTTTGCGAATTTTTATAGACGATTTATCGCTGGATTTTCGTCTATAGTGGCGCCCTTGGTGGCACTCACTAAGAAAGGGGCGGATGTTGCTCACTGGTCTTGTGAGGCCAAAGCGGCTTTTGCCCGTCTTAAAAGGGCATTTGTCTCGGCCAAGGTGCTGCGACACCCAGATCCAGAGCGTCCTTTTGTGGTGGAGGTGGATGCCTCTGAGATGGGTATTGGGGCAGTGCTCTCTCAGATGGGGGTGTCTGATAATCGCCTTCATCCCTGTGCTTACTTTTCCCGTAAATTTTCGCCTGCCGAGATGAATTATGACGTGGGTAACCAGGAATTGTTGGCTATTAAGGATGCACTCGAGGAGTGGAGACACTGGCTTGAGGGGGCTAAGTTTGTGGTCTCAATTCTCACCGACCATAAGAATTTGGCATATTTAGAGTCAGCGAAGCGCCTCAATGCCAGGCAGGCACGATGGGCTTTGTTTTTTGCTCGCTTTAATTTTTTGATAACATATCGCCCTGGATAAAAAAACATCAAGGCTGATGCGCTCTCACGGAGTTTTGCTCCAATCCAGGAGACCACAGAGGAGCCATTGCCCATTGTGTCCCCATCATGTATTAAAGTGGGCATTACCCAGGACCTCTTGTCATTAGTCCTTAGAGCACAGGAGCAGGCTCCTCCAGACCTTCCGGTAGGTCTTTTGTTTGTGCCTCCTAGGTTAAGATAGCGAGTGTTCCTGGAATTCCATGCCAAGAAGTCGGCAGGTCACCCTGGTATTGCCAGAACTCGGGAGTTGCTATCTAGGGCGGTATGGTGGCCTTCTGTGGCTAGGGATGTGGATCAGTGGGTTCGGGCATGTGACATCTGTGCCCGAAATAAGACTCCTAGAGGGGTTCCTGTTGGCCCATTACATCCACTCTCTATTCCATCTAAGCCATGGACCCACATTTCAATGGATTTTGTGGTGGACTTGCCCAAGTCCTCGGGGATGACAGCCATCTGGGTTGTCGTTGACAGGTTTTCGAAGATGGCGCACTTCGTTCCATTGGTTGGGCTGCCATCGGCCAGACGCCTGTCTGAATTATTTATGCTGCATGTTGTGCGCCTCCACGGGTTGCCACTTGATGTGGTCTCTGACCGCGGATCTCAGTTTGTGGCCAAATTCTGGAGGGCATTTTGTTCCGATCTCCAGATTTCTGTCAGCTTGTCGTCAGGCTACCATCCGCAGTCTAATGGGCAGACTGAAAGGGTGAACCAGTCCTTGGAGCAATTCCTCAGGTGTTATGTCTCCAAGTGTCAGACTGACTGGGTTGCTCATCTGTCCATGGCGGAGTTTGCCTATAACAACGCGGCTCACTCTGCTACAGGGATCTCTCCCTTCCTTTGTGTGTATGGGCATCATCCTAAGGCCAGTTCTTTTGACCCCCCCTGGACTCCACGCCTGGTGGTTCCTCTGTGGTTTCGGTCCTTAGAGGTATTTGGAGGAAAGTAAAGAAAGCCCTTGTGTCTGTGTCATTAGTGACCAAAAGGGTTTTTGATAAGCGGAAGAGACCCTGCAGCTTCAAATTAGGAGACTTCGTCTGGTTGTCTACCAAGAATTTGAAGTTGAGACAGCCATCTCATAAGTTAGGCCCCCGGTTCATCGGTCCTTATAAGATCACTAGGGTTATCAATCCGGTGGCATTTCAGTTAGATCTACCCCGTTCTTTGGGTATCAATAAAACATTTCATTGTTCCCTTTTAAAACGGGAGATTAGTAATCCTTCTTCCAGTGGAAGACCTTCCCCTCTTCTGATACGTGACCAGAGGGAGTTTGTTGTTGAAAGGATTCTTGACTCCAATATGGTTCGGGGTCGGCTGTCATTTTTGGTGCACTGGAAGGGGTATGGCCCGGAGGAGCGGTCGTGGGTGCGCAGTTGTGATCTTCATGCCCCCAGACTGTTACGCTCTTTCTTCTCGCAGTTCCCCGATAAACCCGGTGGTAGGGGTTCTTTTACCCCTCGTCAGAGGGGGGGTACTGTTAGGGTCTCCTGCTCTGTGCTGCCACGTCGTCATGGCAACCGGGAGACAAGTGCTAGCGGAGTAACCTGAGCGTAGCTGATACTCCTGTTCGGGTCTTTTGCTGTGCAGTGGTTACAGGCTCTGTGCACGGCAGGGGATCCGGTGCTGGTTTTTGTGCTCACAGTCTGTGGGGTCTGAGTGGGGCGTGGACAGCACCTGCTATATAAACCCTCTTCTCAGGTTAGGCAGATGCTGCTGAATCTTTGTTGGTTAGTCAGTTCCTGAAAGCTAGCTAGTACTGTGTAAACTTTGTATTTGTTTGTTGCTTACTGCAAATAGGCCTTGGGATTTGGTATTACACTCTGCCAATCCAGACCTAGCAGTAAGATTGGAGTCAGTCGTTTAACCTGCTGGGGTTCTTTTGCTACTCTGTGAACCTGCCAGGTTTGCGGCTGTATTCTCAGACTTGCCTGCCAAAATCCTTTCTCACTGTGCAAGGTGTTCAGGTGTCAGTTTAGTGGCAGTAAGCTGAACCAGTGCACTGCAAGTGAAGACTAGGATTGTGGAGACTCTCCTTGTGTCTATTATTCCATCTCTGACCAAGGAGTTTACTGCCACACCCGTTGGTAACCCTTTAGGGTTTTGCTGTTGCCCTTAGCAACAGCATTTCGGGTTCTCTACGTATTAAATCACAACATCTCGCTTCTTTCCATCTGAGCATTCCTAATACTAGGGAGACACCCAGTTTCTTAGCCTTTGGGCTTCTCTGTTCACTTTGTGTTTATTTTGTTACCCTATCACCTTCTGTGTATGTAATGTCATATTCCCCAGTCTGTCTGTGAGTTCATTTGTTTTGCATCCCTCTCCGTTCAGACACCAGTACATTCCTGCTGGCACTGGTGTGCATAACACTTTGAACCTCTGCAGACTTGTGTCGGGTCACGTTCCGCTTGACTTGACAAGTGTCTCACCAGCAGGTCTTTGCACCTCTGCAGACTTGTGTCTGCCGGAAAGAGAGATACAACGTAGGCTTTAAACCTAGGATCGAGCACGGTGGCCAAAATGTAGTGCTCTGATTTCAACAGATTGACCACCCGTGAATCCTGGTTAAGCGAATTAAGAGCTCCATCCACAAGTCCCACATGTCTAGTGGAATCACTCTGTTTTAGCTCCTCCTTCAATCTCTCCAGCTTCTTCTGCAAAAGCCTGATGAGGGGAATGACCTGACTCAGGCTGGCAGTGTCTGAACTGACTTCACGTGTGGCAAGTTCAAAGGGTTGCAGAACCTTGCACAACGTTGAAATCATTCTCCACTGCGCTTGAGTCAAGTGCATTCCACCTCCTTTGCCTATATCGTGGCCAGATGTATAGGCTTGAATGGCCTTTTGCTGCTCCTCCATCCTCTGAAGCATATAGAGGGTTGAATTCCACCTCGTTACCATCTCTTGCTTCAGATGATGGCAGGGCAGGTTCAGGAATGTTTGGTGGTGCTCCAGTCTTCTGTACGCGGTGCCTGAATGCCGAAAGTGGCCCGCAAATCTTCGGGCCACCGACAGCATCTCTTGCACGCCCCTGTCGTTTTTTAAATAATTCTGCACCACCAAATTCAAGGTATGTGCAAAACATGGGACGTGATGGAATTTGCCCAGATGTAATGCACGCACAATATTGCTGGCATTGTCCGATGTCATAAATCCCCAGGAGAGTCCAATTGGGGTAAGCCATTCTGCGATGATCTTCCTCAGTTGCCGTAAGAGGTTGTCAGCTGTGTGCCTATTCTGGAAAGCGGTGATACAAAGCGTAGCCTGCCTAGGACTGAGTTGGCGTTTGCGAGATGCTGCTACTGGTGCCGCCGCTGCTGTTCTTGCTGCGGGAGGCAATACATCTACCCAGTGGGCTGTCACAGTCATATAGTCCTGAGTCTGCCCTGCTCCACTTGTCCACATGTCCGTGGTTAAGTGGACATTGGGTACAACTGCATTTTTAGGACACTGGTGAGTCTTTTTCTGAGGTCTGTGTACATTTTCGGTATCGCCTGCCTAGAGAAATGGAACCTAGATGGTATTTGGTACCGGGGACACAGTACCTCAATCAAGTCTCTAGTTGGCTCTGAATTAACGATGGATACCGGAACCACGTTTCTCACCGCCCAGGCTGCAAAGGCCTCAGTTATCCGCTTTGCAGCAGGATGACTGCTGTGATATTTCATCTTCCTCGCAAAGGACTGTTGGACAGTCAATTGCTTACTGGAAGTAGTACAAGTGGTCTTCCGTCTTCCCCTCTGGGATGACGATCGACTCCCAGCAGCAACAACAGCAGCGCCAGCAGCAGTAGGCGTTACACTCAAGGATGCATCGGAGGAATCCCAGGCAGGAGAGGACTCGTCAGACTTGACAGTGACATGGCCTGCAGGACTATTGGCTTTCCTGGGTAAGGAGGAAATTGACACTGAGGGAGTTGGTGGTGTGGTTTGCAGGAGCTTGGTTACAAGAGGAAGGGATTTAGTGGTCAGTGGACTGCTTCCGCTGTCACCCAAAGTTTTTGAACTTGTCACTGACTTATGATGAATGCGCTGCAGGTGACGTATAAGGGAGGATGTTCCGAGGTGGTTAACGTCCTTGCCCCTACTTATTACAGCTTGACAAAGGCAACACACGGCTTGACACCTGTTGTCCGCATTTGTGTTGAAATAATTCCACACCGAAGAGCTGTTTTTTTTTGTATTTTGACCAGGCATGTCAAGGGCCATATTCCTCCCACGGACAACAGGTCTCTCCCCGGGTGCCTGACTTAAACAAACCACCTCACCATCAGAATCCTCCTTGTCAATTTCCTCCCCAGCGCCAGCAACACCCATATCCTCATCCTGGTGTACTTCAACAATGACATCGTCAATTTGACTATCAGGAACTGGACTGCGGGTGCTCCTTCCAGCACTTGCAGAGGGCGTGCAAATGGTGGAAGGCGCAAGCTCTTCCCGTCCAGTGTTGGGAAGGTCAGGCATCGCAACCGACACAATTGGACTCTCCTTGGGGATTTGTGATTTTGAAGAACGCACAGTTCTTTGCTGTGCTTTTGCCAGCTTAAGTATTTTCTTTTTTCTAGCGAGAGGATGAGTGCTTCCATCCTCATTTGAAGCTGAACCACTAGCCATGAACATAGGCCAGGGCCTCATCCGTTCCTTGCCACTCCGTGTCGTAAATGGCATATTGGCAAGTTTACGCCTCTCCTCAGACGCTTTTAATTTTGATTTTTGGGTCATTTTACTGAACTTTTGTGTTTTGGATTTTACATGCTCTCTACTATGACATTGGGCATCGGCCTTGGCAGACGACGTTGATGGCATTTCATCGTCTCGGCCATGGCTAGTGGCAGCAGCTTCAGCACGAGGTGGAAGTGGATCTTGATCTTTCCTTTTAACCTCCACATTTTTGTTCTCCATTTTTTAATGTGTGGAATTATATGCCAGTATCAATAGCAATGGCCTATTACAATATTTACCGCGCAAAACTAAAATGCACCACAAGTATAGAATGTAGATGGATAGTATACTTAATGGATGACGAGTGACGACACAGAGGTAGGTACACAGCAGTGGCCTACCGTACTGCTATATATAGTATACTGGTGGACACTGTCAGCAAACTGCAAAACTGTCTAAAATGCAGCACAGGTATACAATGTAGATGGATAGTATACTTAATGGATGACGAGTGACGACACAGAGGTAGGTACACAGCAGTGGCCTACCGTACTGCTATATATAGTATACTGGTGGACACTGTCAGCAAACTGCAAAACTGTCTAAAATGCACCACAGGTATAGAATGTAGATGGATAGTATACTTAATGGATGACGAGTGACGACACAGAGGTAGGTACACAGCAGTGGCCTACCGTATTGCTATATATAGTATACTGGTGGACACTGTCAGCAAACTGCAAAACTGTCTAAAATGCACCACAGGTATAGAATGTAGATGGATAGTATACTTAATGGATGACGAGTGACGACACAGAGGTAGGTACACAGCAGTGGCCTACCGTACTGCTATATATAGTATACTGGTGGACACTGTCAGCAAACTGCAAAACTGTCTAAAATGCACCACAGGTATACAATGTAGATGGATAGTATACTTAATGGATGACGAGTGACGACACAGAGGTAGGTACACAGCAGTGGCCTACCGTACTGCTATATATAGTATACTGGTGGACACTGTCAGCAAACTGCAAAACTGTCTAAAATGCACCACAGGTATAGAATGTAGATGGATAGTATACTTAATGGATGACAAGTGGCGACACAGAGGTAGGTACACAGCAGTGGCCTACCGTACTGCTATATATAGTATACTGGTGGACACTGTCAGCAAACTGCAAAACTGTCTAAAATGCACCACAGGTATAGAATGTAGATGGATAGTATACTTAATGGATGACGAGTGACGACACAGAGGTAGGTACACAGCAGTGGCCTACCGTACTGCTATATATAGTATACTGGTGGACACTGTCAGCAAACTGCAAAACTGTCTAAAATGCACCACAGGTATAGAATGTAGATGGATAGTATACTTAATGGATGACGAGTGATGACACAGAGGTAGGTACACAGCAGTGGCCTACCGTACTGCTATATATAGTATACTGGTGGACACTGTCAGCAAACTGCAAAACTGTCTAAAATGCACCACAGGTATACAATGTAGATGGATAGTATACTTAATGGATGACGAGTGACGACACAGAGGTAGGTACACAGCAGTGGCCTGCCGTACTGCTATATATAGTATACTGGTGGACACTGTCAGCAAACTGCAAAACTGTCTAAAATGCACCACAGGTATAGAATGTAGATGGATAGTATACTTAATGGATGACGAGTGACGACACAGAGGTAGGTACACAGCAGTGGCCTACTGTACTGCTATATATAGTATACTGGTGGACACTGTCAGCAAACTGCAAAACTGTCTAAAATGCACCACAGGTATAGAATGTAGATGGATAGTATACTTAATGGATGACGAGTGATGACACAGAGGTAGGTACACAGCAGTGGCCTACCGTACTGCTATATATAGTATACTGGTGGACACTGTCAGCAAACTGCAAAACTGTCTAAAATGCACCACAGGTATACAATGTAGATGGATAGTATACTTAATGGATGATGAGTGACGACACAGAGGTAGGTACACAGCAGTGGCCTACCGTACTGCTATATATAGTATACTGGTGGACACTGTCAGCAAACTGCAAAACTGTCTAAAATGCACCACAGGTATACAATGTAGATGGATAGTATACTTAATGGATGATGAGTGACGACACAGAGGTAGGTACACAGCAGTGGCCTACCATACTGCTATATATAGTATACTGGTGGACACTGTCAGCAAACTGCAAAACTGTCTAAAATGCACCACAGGTATACAATGTAGATGGATAGTATACTTAATGGATGACGAGTGACGACACAGAGGTAGGTACACAGCAGGGGCCTACCGTACTGCTATATATAGTATACTGGTGGACACTGTCAGCAAACTGCAAAACTGTCTAAAATGCACCACAGGTATAGAATGTAGATGGATAGTATACCTAATGGATCACGAGTGACGACACAGAGGTAGGTACACAGCAGTGGCCTACCGTACTGCTATATATAGTATACTGGTGGACACTGTCAGCAAACTGCAAAACTGTCTAAAATGCACCACAGGTATAGAATGTAGATGGATAGTATACTTAATGGATGATGAGTGATGACACAGAGGTAGGTACACAGCAGTGGCCTACCGTACTGCTATATATAGTATACTGGTGGACACTGTCAGCAAACTGCAAAACTGTCTAAAATGCACCACAGGTATAGAATGTAGATGGATAGTATACTTAATGGATGACGAGTGATGACACAGAGGTAGGTACACAGCAGTGGCCTACCGTACTGCTATATATAGTATACTGGTGGACACTGTCAGCAAACTGCAAAACTGTCTAAAATGCACCACAGGTATAGAATGTAGATGGATAGCATACTTAATGGATGACGAGTGACGACACAGAGGTAGGTACACAGCAGTGGCCTACCGTACTGCTATATATAGTATACTGGTGGACACTGTCAGCAAACTGCAAAACTGTCTAAAATGCACCACAGGTATAGAATGTAGATGGATAGTATACTTAATGGATGACGAGTGACGACACAGAGGTAGGTACACAGCAGTGGCCTACTGTACTGCTATATATAGTATACTGGTGGACACTGTCAGCAAACTGCAAAACTGTCTAAAATGCACCACAGGTATAGAATGTAGATGGATAGTATACTTAATGGATGACGAGTGATGACACAGAGGTAGGTACACAGCAGTGGCCTACCGTACTGCTATATATAGTATACTGGTGGACACTGTCAGCAAACTGCAAAACTGTCTAAAATGCACCACAGGTATACAATGTAGATGGATAGTATACTTAATGGATGATGAGTGACGACACAGAGGTAGGTACACAGCAGTGGCCTACCGTACTGCTATATATAGTATACTGGTGGACACTGTCAGCAAACTGCAAAACTGTCTAAAATGCACCACAGGTATACAATGTAGATGGATAGTATACTTAATGGATGATGAGTGACGACACAGAGGTAGGTACACAGCAGTGGCCTACCATACTGCTATATATAGTATACTGGTGGACACTGTCAGCAAACTGCAAAACTGTCTAAAATGCACCACAGGTATACAATGTAGATGGATAGTATACTTAATGGATGACGAGTGACGACACAGAGGTAGGTACACAGCAGTGGCCTACCGTACTGCTATATATAGTATACTGGTGGACACTGTCAGCAAACTGCAAAACTGTCTAAAATGCACCACAGGTATAGAATGTAGATGGATAGTATACCTAATGGATCACGAGTGACGACACAGAGGTAGGTACACAGCAGTGGCCTACCGTACTGCTATATATAGTATACTGGTGGACACTGTCAGCAAACTGCAAAACGGTCTAAAATGCACCACAGGTATAGAATGTAGATGGATAGTATACTTAATGGATGATGAGTGACGACACAGAGGTAGGTACACAGCAGTGGCCTACCGTACTGCTATATATAGTATACTGGTGGACACTGTCAGCAAACTGCAAAACTGTCTAAAATGCACCACAGGTATAGAATGTAGATGGATAGTATACTTAATGGATGACGAGTGACGACACAGAGGTAGGTACACAGCAGTGGCCTACCGTACTGCTATATATAGTATACTGGTGGACACTGTCAGCAAACTGCAAAACTGTCTAAAATGCACCACAGGTATAGAATGTAGATGGATAGTATACTTAATGGATGACGAGTGATGACACAGAGGTAGGTACACAGCAGTGGCCTACCGTACTGCTATATATAGTATACTGGTGGACACTGTCAGCAAACTGCAAAACTGTCTAAAATGCACCACAGGTATACAATGTAGATGGATAGTATACTTAATGGATGATGAGTGACGACACAGAGGTAGGTACACAGCAGTGGCCTACCGTACTGCTATATATAGTATACTGGTGGACACTGTCAGCAAACTGCAAAACTGTCTAAAATGCACCACAGGTATACAATGTAGATGGATAGTATACTTAATGGATGATGAGTGACGACACAGAGGTAGGTACACAGCAGTGGCCTACCATACTGCTATATATAGTATACTGGTGGACACTGTCAGCAAACTGCAAAACTGTCTAAAATGCACCACAGGTATACAATGTAGATGGATAGTATACTTAATGGATGACGAGTGACGACACAGAGGTAGGTACACAGCAGTGGCCTACCGTACTGCTATATATAGTATACTGGTGGACACTGTCAGCAAACTGCAAAACTGTCTAAAATGCACCACAGGTATAGAATGTAGATGGATAGTATACTTAATGGATGACGAGTGACGACACAGAGGTAGGTACACAGCAGTGGCCTACCGTACTGCTATATATAGTATACTGGTGGACACTGTCAGCAAACTGCAAAACTGTCTAAAATGCACCACAGGTATAGAATGTAGATGGATAGTATACTTAATGGATCACGAGTGACGACACAGAGGTAGGTACACAGCAGTGGCCTACCGTCCTGCTATATATAGTATACTGGTGGACACTGTCAGCAAACTGCAAAATTGTCTAAAATGCACCACAGGTATAGAATGTAGATGGATAGTATACTTAATGGATGACGAGTGACGACACAGAGGTAGGTACACAGCAGTGGCCTACCGTACTGCTATATATAGTATACTGGTGGACACTGTCAGCAAACTGCAAAACTGTCTAAAATGCACCACAGGTATAGAATGTAGATGGATAGTATACCTAATGGATCACGAGTGACGACACAGAGGTAGGTACACAGCAGTGGCCTACCGTACTGCTATATATAGTATACTGGTGGACACTGTCAGCAAACTGCAAAACTGTCTAAAATGCACCACAGGTATAGAATGTAGATGGATAGTATACTTAATGGATGATGAGTGACGACACAGAGGTAGGTACACAGCAGTGGCCTACCGTACTGCTATATATAGTATACTGGTGGACACTGTCAGCAAACTGCAAAACTGTCTAAAATGCACCACAGGTATACAATGTAGATGGATAGTATACTTAATGGATGACGAGTGACGACACAGAGGTAGGTACACAGCAGTGGCCTACCGTACTGCTATATATAGTATACTGGTGGACACTGTCAGCAAACTGCAAAACTGTCTAAAATGCACCACAGGTATACAATGTAGATGGATAGTATACTTAATGGATGACGAGTGACGACACAGAGGTAGGTACACAGCAGTGGCCTACCGTACTGCTATATATAGTATACTGGTGGACACTGTCAGCAAACTGCAAAACTGTCTAAAATGCACCACAGGTATACAACGTAGATGGATAGTATACTTAATGGATGACGAGTGACGACACAGAGGTAGGTACACAGCAGTGGCCTACCGTACTGCTATATATAGTATACTGGTGGACACTGTCAGCAAACTGCAAAACTGTCTAAAATGCACCACAGGTATACAATGTAGATGGATAGTATACTTAATGGATGACGAGTGACAACACAGAGGTAGGTACAGCAGTGGCCTACCGTACTGCTATATATAGTATACTGGTAGACACTGTCAGCAAACTGCAAAACTGTCTAAAATGCACCACAGGTATACAATGCAGATGGATAGTATACTTAATGGATGACGAGTGACGACACAGAGGTAGGTACAGCAGTGCACTCTGCACTGTACTACTCCTATATAATATTAATTATACTGGTGGTCCCCAGTCCCCACAATAAAGCAGCACACTGTGAGCACAGATATGGAGTGTTTTTCAGGTAGACAACGTATACTGGTGGTCACTGTCAGCAAAACTCTGCACTGTACTCCTGCTATAGCTGCTCCCCAGTCCCCACAATTAAGCAGTGTGAGCCCTCAGCACAGATATATCATGCAGCACACTGAGCACAGATATGGTATGGAGCATTTTTTTCAGGCAGAGAACGGATAAAAACTGGTGGTCACTTATCAGCAAACTCTGCACTGTACTCCTCCTAACAGCTGCTCCCCAATCCTCCCCACAAATAAGAAATAAAGTAAACCAATCAACTTCTACAATAAACGGAGAGGACGCCAGCCACGTCCTCTCCCTATCATCTCCAATGCACGAGTGAAAATGGCGGCGACGCGCGGCTGCTTATATAGAATCCGAATCTTGCGAGAATCCGACAGCGGGATGATGACGTTCGGGCGCGCTCGGGTTAGCCGAGCAAGGCGGGAAGGTTCTAACCTGCCTTGGACCCGCTGAAAAAGGTGAAGTTCGGGGGGGGTTCGGTTTCGGAGAAACCGAACCCGCTCATCACTAGTTAAATCCCACGTAGGCCCCATCAGTGTGGAGTTTGCATGTTCTCTTTATATCTGGGTGGGTTTCCTACATGTGCTGCAGCGTATCCCTACAAATCTCCAAAACATGGTGGAAGGCTCATTGGTGTCTGTCCTAAATGGACACTAAATGTGTTTGGAAGGGGATGGGATGTGAATGATGGGGTAGCTACTGAACGTGCCCAGATAGACAGCATGGGGGTTTTGTTCATGTTTAGCAAATAAAAGTATAGAGGTTTTATTCAAATTTTGATTTGGGATCCCTTGATGGTGGGCTGCAAGTGTAAATGTTTTGATCAAAATTTACACTTGCAGATCATCATCAAGGGATCCCAAATCTCTGCAAGCGCTACGCTAGCATGCCTAACACACTATTAAGTGAAATGCACTTGCCTCTCAGTACAGTGCAGAGGGTAACATCCAGACACAGTTTGGCTTGGGAGCCGCACATGCACTATAGCCTTGATTGGAAGCAGCCATGACAACACTATGCAAAATGATGAAGCAGAACAGAATATAAACCCACCTACGATGGCTACCGTACCCTCTGCAAAAATATGTAAAGTGCTCTGAATTCTATTGGAGGAAAGGCACTATAGAAATAAAATATAGATTATTATTAGTAAAGGAGCAAACCCTTAATAAGTCTAAAAGTTACAAAATACACTACTATTGTACCCACAATATGGAATATAAATTAAGTCTTGTTTTTTCCCCCAAAACTATTAATTATAAGGCATCCATTTATTGTGTGGCAAAAAAAAATATTGCGCACGTCACGTTTTATGCTATCATGCATTAATATCATAAAACAAGGCAATTATTGTGCCACTGACCCTTTCAGAATGCATGTATGAAAATATATGTTTGAGAAAGGCGCACATGTAACATTCAATAGCATTCCGTGTATTACTAGATAATGACCAGCACTGTTCTTCTCATTGGATAAGTTCATTGGGTCTCCATACACCAGTGCCCTTGATCAGTGGGGAAAAGAGGCCGACAGGACACTGTATAACTGTGGCATTAACGGGAATCCAAGTTATGCAGAACATTCACAAATGTATGCAGTGCCACTAGTCGCCTTCCACAATGCATCCCTTTTATTAGCTGTCAAAGAAGGCATTGTGGCATCAGGACACCAGAGGAAAACTGTCAGGTCCATTATTACCCTGACATTCCACACATGCTATTTTCTGAGTGGTGTCTCCTTTTTCCCAATGGAATTGTAAATGATTTTCTTCCTTTGACAGACACCAACTGGTGTAAAGATATCCGTGTGATTCTCACCAGAAGCCATCATCCTGTAGCCTCCACTTCTACTGTATGTAAAACACCTGATAAAGAGCACTGGACACATCCCTCTTGCATCTGGATTCAACAATGATGGATACAGGGTCTTTGACATCTCCCAGGGTATTGTCAATCAAGTATTTGGAATAGTGTCCGTACCGTAGCTGAACAACTGGCAGCATTGTAATCTCCTTTAAAGGAGTCCAGGATAACATGTCTTTGTCAGAGGATTCAGAATTACACTAGTTTTTCTCTGACTTGCAGTGAGCAAGAGGGATAACATGGTCTGACTTGAATCTATGGGGATTTGATACAAATTGGATGCTAATTCCATTGTTCTCTGTATTGTTCTGCTGCCCAACTGACCAGCAAATTCCAAGTGTACTTTGAAGAAAACCTTCCAAACTCCCTGCTTGTTTGTTTAAGTCAAAGTCTATAGCTGTGGACATCAGGAAACTTGAATTGACAGGTAACCTGTCCCACAATACTCCCCACTGTGTGGCCTCTATGAGGATGACAAGCCTTCAGAGGGACTGGCTTTTACCCTCAGGGGTGTCTTGTTTAGTATGTGCCAGTGATTGACAGCTGTTGGGATGGGTGACAACAAGATAGTTTACATCTGTTTAGTATGACGGCTGCTGTCCACACCGGCCATTGTAATGCTAGGTGCAGCTAGGAATTTTGGAAGTGCCAATGGAGATATCAGACCACTGTGGAGCTTTAGTGCTATGTAACACACATTATACCAGAAATAAAAAAGTGTGGTGGGGTCACAGCAGAGTGGAATGTGGTGACACAAAGTCAGCATTCCTGTCACTCACAGCATTCTGAATCAAACTTGGCAAAAATAGGCAATGTTTTAGTCTTTTTCTTTTTAAGCTAAAACAGAAATAAAAGTTTTAAATGAAGAAGATGCGATAAATAAGAATAGGGTAATGGCCCATACACACTAGGCGATTTTGAGCTCAAAGTAGCTCACTTCTGGCGTTTTGAGCTACTTGGAGTTAAAAACCTCCTAGTGTGCATGGCCGGGCGATGGCCCTCATTCCGAGTTGTTCGCTCGCTAGCTGCTTTTAGCAGCTTTGCACATGCTAAGCCGCCGCCTACTGGGAGTGAATCTTAGCTTTGCAGAATTGCGAACGAAAGATTTGCATAATTGCGAATAGAAATTTCTTTGCAGTTTCTGAGTAGCTCGGGACTTACTCTGCCACTGCGATCAGTTCAGTCAGTTTCGTTCCTGGTTTGATGTCACAAACACACCCAGCGTTCGCTCAGACACTCCCCCATTTCTCCAGCCACTCCTGCGTTTTTCCCAGAAACGGCAGCGTTTTTCCGCACACACCCATAAAACGGCCAGTTTCCGCCCAGAAACACCCACTTCCTGTCAATCACACTCCGATCACCAGAACGATGAAAAATCCTCGTTATGCCGTGAGTAAAATACCTAACTTTTGAGTAAAATAACTAAGCGCATGCGCTCTGCGAACCTTGCGCATGCGCAGTAAGCGACTAATCGCAACATAGCGAAACTCGGCAACGAGCGAACAACTCGGAATGAGGGCCGATGAGCGGGGAGCATCATTGCTGGCTGCCGCCGTCCGTCGCCCCCCTGTTTTACTGGCAGAGTGAACCACTTTCCACAGAATCCTACTGTGGAAAGTGGTTCACCCCCGTGAACATCACTGGGCCGGGTGAAAATCGCTCAGTGTGTATGCACTGAGCGATTTTCCTTCCAGCAATGTTCATATCATCTCTCTGCATACATCCTGGGCAAAAACACCCAGCGTGTATGCACATTTACACAGATCCTTTCAATGTTTCTGGCAATCACTGGTCTTTCTAGAACTTGAAATAAAGTATTGCACTACATTCTACGGATGTAGTAATCGATCGTAGGTATGCAATGAATTTAGTAGACCACTGTCATTTATTGCAATTTATTATGTAAATGATCCACACGGTAGTAATTGTATATATATATATTTGCAGGGTTTATTGGTAGGGTGAGACAGGTTCGTGAAGAATCCATTAGGCATATTGCAGGATATACAGCTATATAGTAGTGATGAGCGGGTTCGGTTTCTCGGAAACCGAACCCCCCCGAACTTCACGCTTTTTACACGGGTCCGAGGCAGACTCGGATCTTCCCGCCTTGCTCGGCTAACCCGAGCGTGCCCGAACGTCATCATCCCGCTGTCGGATTCTCGCGAGGCTCGTATTCTATAGCGAGACTCGGATTCTATATAAGGAGCCGCGCGTCGCCGCCATTTTCACACGTGCATTGAGATTGATAGGGAGAGGACGTGGCTGGCGTCCTCTCCGTTTAGAATAGAAATAGATAGTGAGAGTGAGACACTTGATTTACTGGAGCTTAGGAGTACTCAGAGAGTGCAGAGTTTACTAGTGACTGACCAGTGACCGCCAGTGCAGTTTTCTTATTATTTAATATAATCCGTTCTCTGCCTGAAAAAAAACGATACACAGTGACACAGTATACCATATCTGTGCTCAGCCTCAGTGTGCTGCATCATCTATGTATATCTGACTGTGCTGAATGCTCACTGCTCACACAGCTTAATTGTGGGGGAGACTGGGGAGCAGTTATAGCAGGAGTACATATATTTAACAGTGCACACTTTTGCTGCCAGAGTGCCACTGCCAGTGTGACTGACCAGTGACCAGTGACCACCAGTATATTGTGATTGTCTGCCTGAAAAAGTTAAACACTCGTCGTGTGGTGTTTTTATTCTATAAACGCATTCTGCTGACAGTGTCCAGCAGGTCCGTCATTATATAATATATACCTGTCCGGCTGCAGTAGTGATATATATATATTTTTTATATCATTATCATCCAGTCTATATTAGCAGCAGACGCAGTACGGTAGTCCACGGCTGTAGCTACCTCTGTGTCGGCAGTCGCTCGTCCATCCATAATTGTATACCACCTACCTGTTGTGTTTTTTTTTTTCTATCTTCTTGATACTAGTAGCTTACTTTAGGAGTCTGCAGTGCTGACAGTGTCCAGCAGGTCCGTCATTATATAATATATACCTGTCCGGCTGCAGTAGTGATATATATATATTTTTTATATCATTATCATCCAGTCTATATTAGCAGCAGACGCAGTACGGTAGTCCACGGCTGTAGCTACCTCTGTGTCGGCAGTCGCTCGTCCATCCATAATTGTATACCACCTACCTGTTGTGTTTTTTTTTTTTCTATCTTCTTGATACTAGTAGCTTACTTTAGGAGTCTGCAGTGCTGACAGTGTCCAGCAGGTCCGTCATTATATAATATATACCTGTCCGGCTGCAGTAGTGATATATATATATTTTTTATATCATTATCATCCAGTCTATATTAGCAGCAGACGCAGTACGGTAGTCCACGGCTGTAGCTACCTCTGTGTCGGCAGTCGCTCGTCCATCCATAATTGTATACCACCTACCTGTTGTGTTTTTTTTTTCTATCTTCTTGATACTAGTAGCTTACTTTAGGAGTCTGCAGTGCTGACAGTGTCCAGCAGGTCCGTCATTATATAATATATACCTGTCCGGCTGCAGTAGTGATATATATATATTTTTTATATCATTATCATCCAGTCTATATTAGCAGCAGACGCAGTACGGTAGTCCACGGCTGTAGCTACCTCTGTGTCGGCAGTCGCTCGTCCATCCATAATTGTATACCACCTACCTGTGGTGATTTTTTTTTTCTATCTTCTTGATACTAGTAGCTTACTTTAGGAGTCTGCAGTGCTGACAGTGTCCAGCAGGTCCGTCATTATATAATATATACCTGTCCGGCTGCAGTAGTGATATATATATATTTTTTATATCATTATCATCCAGTCTACATTAGCAGCAGACGCAGTACGGTAGTCCACGGCTGTAGCTACCTCTGTGTCGGCAGTCGCTCGTCCATCCATAAGTATACTAGTATCCATCCATCTCCATTGTTTACCTGAGGTGCCTTTTAGTTGTGCCTATTAAAATATGGAGAACAAAAATGTTGAGGTTCCAAAAATAGGGAAAGATCAAGATCGACTTCCACCTTCGTGCTGAAGCTGCTGCCACTAGTCATGGCCGAGACGATGAAATACCATCAAAGTCGTCTGCCAAGGCTGATGCCCAATGTCATAGTACAGAGCATGTAAAATCCAAAACACCAAATATCAGTAAAAAAAGGACTCAAAAATCTAAAAAAAATTGTCGGAGGAGAAGCGTAAACTTGCCAATATGCCATTTACCACACGGAGTGGCAAGGAACGGCTGAGGCCCTGGCCTATGTTCATGGCTAGTGGTTCAGCTTCACATGAGGATGGAAGCACTCAGCCTCTCGCTAGAAAAATGAAAAGACTCAAGCTGGCAAAAGCACAGCAAAGAACTGTGCGTTTTTCGAAATCACAAATCCACAAGGAGAGTCCAATTGTGTCGTTTGCGATGCCTGACCTTTCCAACACTGGACGTGAAGAGCATGCGCCTTCCACCATTTGCACGCCCCCTGCAAGTGCTGGAAGGAGCACCTGCAGTCCAGTTCCTGATAGTCAGATTGAAGATGTCAGTGTTGAAGTACACCAGGATGAGGAGGATATGGGTGTTGCTGGCGCTGGGGAGGAAATTGACCAGGAGGATTCTGATGGTGAGGTGGTTTGTTTAAGTCAGGCACCCGGGGAGACACCTGTTGTCCATGGGAGGAATAGGGCCATTGACATGCCTGGTGAAAATACCAAAAAAATCAGCTCTTCGGTGTGGAAGTATTTCAGCAGAAATGCGGACAACATTTGTCAAGCCGTGTGTTGCCTTTGTCAAGCTGTAATAAGTAGGGGTAAGGACGTTAACCACCTCGGAACATCCTCCCTTATACGTCACCTGCAGCGCATTCATCATAAGTCAGTGACAAGTTCAAAAACTTTGGGCGACAGCGGAAGCAGTCCACTGACCAGTAAATCCCTTCCTCTTGTAACCAAGCTCACGCAAACCACCCCACCAACTCCCTCAGTGTCAATTTCCTCCTTCCCCAGGAATGCCAATAGTCCTGCAAGGCCATGTCACTGGCAATTCTGACGAGTCCTCTCCTGCCTGGGATTCCTCCGATGCATCCTTGCGTGTAACGCCTACTGCTGCTGGCGCTGCTGTTGTTGCTGAGTCGATGGTCATCCCAGAGGGGAAGTCATACTCGTAAGACCACTTTTACTACTTCCACCAAGCAATTGACTGTCCAACAGTCCTTTGCGAGGAAGATGAAATATCACAGCAGTCATCCTGCTGCAAAGCGGATAACTGAGGCCTTGGCATCCTGGGCGGTGAGAAACGTGGTTCCGGTATCCATCATTACTGCAGAGCCAACTAGAGACTTGTTGGAGGTACTGTGTCCCCGGTACCAAATACCATCTAGGTTTTATTTGTCTAGGCAGGCGATACCGAAAATGTACACAGACCTCAGAAAAAGACTCACCAGTGTCCTAAAAAATGCAGTTGTACCCAATGTCCACTTAACCACGGACATGTGGACAAGTGGAGCAGGGCAGGCTCAGGACTATATGACTGTGACAGCCCACTGGGTAGATGTATGGACTCCCGCCGCAAGAACAGCAGCGGCGGCACCAGTAGCAGCATCTCGCAAACGCCAACTCTTTCCAAGGCAGGCTACGCTTTGTATCACCGCTTTCCAGAATACGCACACAGCTAAAAACCTCTTACGGCAACTGAGGAAGATCATCGCAGAATGGCTTACCCCAATTGGACTCTCCTGTGGATTTGTGGCATCGGACAACGCCAGCAATATTGTGTGTGCATTAAATATGGACAAATTCCAGCACGTCCCATGTTTTGCACATACCTTGAATTTGGTGGTGCAGAATTATTTAAAAAACGAGAGGGGCGTGCAAGAGATGCTGTCGGTGGCCAGAAGAATTGCGGGACACTTTCGGCGTACAGGCACCACGTACAGAAGACTGGAGCACCACCAAAAACGCCTGAACCTGCCCTGCCATCATCTGAAGCAAGAAGTGGTAACGAGGTGGAATTCAACCCTCTATATGCTTCAGAGGTTGGAGGAGCAGCAAAAGGCCATTCAAGCCTATACAACTGAGCACGATATAGGAGGTGGAATGCACCTGTCTTAAGCGTAGTGGAGAATGATTTCAACGTTGTGCAAGGTTCTGCAACCTTTTGAACTTGCCACACGTGAAGTCAGTTCAGACACTGCCAGCCTGAGTCAGGTCATTCCCCTCATCAGGCTTTTGCAGAAGAAGCTGGAGACATTGAAGGAGGAGCTAACACAGAGCGATTCCGCTAGGCATGTGGGACTTGTGGATGGAGCCCTTAATTTGCTTAACAAGGATTCACGGGTGGTCAATCTGTTGAAATCAGAGCACTACATTTTGTCCACCGTGCTCGATCCTAGATTTAAAACCTACCTTGGATCTCTCTTTCCGGCAGACACAAGTCTGCTGGGGTTCAAAGAACTGCTGGTGACAAAATTGTCAAGTCAAGCGGAACGCGACCTGTCAACATCTCCTCCTTCACATTCTCCCGCAACTGGGGGTGCGAGGAAAAGGCTCAGAATTCCGAGCCCACCCGCTGGCGGTGATGCAGGGCAGTCTGGAGCGACTGCTGATGCTGACATCTGGTCCGGATTGAAGGACCTGACAACGATTACGGACATGTCGTCTACTGTCACTGCATATGATTCTCTCCCCATTGAAAGAATGGTGGAGGATTATATGAGTGACCGCATCCAAGTAGGCACGTCAGACAGTCCGTACTTATACTGGCAGGAAAAAGAGGCAATTTGGAGGCCCTTGCACAAACTGGCTTTATTCTACCTAAGTTGCCCTCCCACAAGTGTGTACTCCGAAAGAGTGTTTAGTGCCGCCGCTCACCTTGTCAGCAATCGGCGTACGAGGTTACATCCAGAAAATGTGGAGAAGATGATGTTCATTAAAATGAATTATAATCAATTCCTCCGTGGAGACATTGACCAGCAGCAATTGCCTCCACAAAGTACACAGGGAGCTGAGATGGTGGATTCCAGTGGGGACGAATTGATAATCTGTGAGGAGGGGGATGTACACGGTGATATATCGGAGGATGATGATGAGGTGGACATCTTGCCTCTGTAGAGCCAGTTTGTGCAAGGAGAGATTAATTGCTTCTTTTTTGGTGGGGGTCCAAACCAACCCGTCATTTCAGTCACAGTCGTGTGGCAGACCCTGTCACTGAAATGATGGGTTGGTTAAAGTGTGCATGTCCTGTTTATACAACATAAGGGTGGGTGGGAGGGCCCAAGGACAATTCCATCTTGCACCTCTTTTTTTCTTTCATTTTTCTTTGCGTCATGTGCTGTTTGGGGAGTCGTTTTTGGAAGGGCCATCCTGCGTGACACTGCAGTGCCACTCCTAGATGGGCCAGGTGTTTGTGTCGGCCACTTGGGTCGCTTATCTTAGTTACACAGCTACCTCATTGCGCCTCTTTTTTTCTTTGCGTCATGTGCTGTTTGGGGGGTGTTTTTTGGAAGGGCCATCCTGCGTGTGCAGTGCCACTCCTAGATGGGCCAGGTGTTTGTGTCGGCCACTTGGGTCGCTTATCTTAGTCACACAGCTACCTCATTGCGCCTCTTTTTTTCTTTGCGTCATGTGCTGTTTGGGGGGTGTTTTTTGGAAGGGCCATCCTGCGTGACACTGCAGTGCCACTCCTAGATGGGCCAGGTGTTTGTGTCGGCCACTAGGGTCGCTTATCTTAGTCACACAGCTACCTCATTGCGCCTCTTTTTTTCTTTGCGTCATGTGCTGTTTGGGGGGTGTTTTTTGGAAGGGCCATCCTGCGTGACACTGCAGTGCCACTCCTAGATGGGCCAGGTTTTTGTGTCGGCCACTTGGGTCGCTTATCTTAGTCACACAGCTACCTCATTGCGCCTCTTTTTTTCTTTGCGTCATGTGCTGTTTGGGGGGTGTTTTTTTGGAAGGGCCATCCTGCGTGACACTGCAGTGCCACTCCTAGATGGGCCAGGTGTTTGTGTCGGCCACTAGGGTCGCTTATCTTAGTCACACAGCTACCTCATTGCGCCTCTTTTTTTTCTTCTTTGCGTCATGTGCTGTTTGGGGAGTAGTTTTTTGAAGGGCCATCCTGCGTGACACTGCAGTGCCACTCCTAGATGGGCCAGGTGTTTGTGTCGGCCACTTGGGTCGCTGAGCTTAGTCATCCAGCGACCTCGGTGCAAATTTTAGGACTAAAAATAATATTGTGAGGTGTTCAGAATAGACTGAAAATGAGTGGAAATTATGGTTATTGAGGTTAATAATACTTTGGGATCAAAATGACCCCCAAATTCTATGATTTAAGCTGTTTTTTAGGGTTTTTTGAAAAAAACACCCGAATCCAAAACACACCCGAATCCGACAAAAAAAATTCGGTGAGGTTTTGCCAAAACGCGTTCGAACCCAAAACACGGCCGCGGAACCGAACCCAAAACCAAAACACAAAACCCGAAAAATTTCCGGTGCTCATCACTACTATATAGTACTGTACATTGGACCTGAGTCAGATACAGTATGTATTCGCAGCTGAGAATTTGTACGCAGCAGCTGTGCAAAAATATACTAATGTCACAGCCATCTGGATCTGTATTGAGACACAGCAGCATCTGCAAATCCCAGCGGCTGCGTGCAAACAAGCAGGGGTAAATTTACTAAAAGTGATGTTGCCTATAGCAACCAATCAGATTCTGTCTATCATTTCTCTATTGCATCCTAGAAAATGATAGGCAGATTCTGATTGGTTGCTATGGGCAACATATCCACTTTTCATTTTTAGAACCTTTAGTACATTTAACCTGCAGTATCGGTCACAGATCAGTAGACAATTGAAGTTTTGAGTAGTCCTGTGGTGACGCAGCATGGCCTCAGGAAGTAACATGCTGGAGACATTGCAGTTGCAGCTGGGACTTAAATCGCAGCTTCAAAAACACACCAAAATGGTTGAAAAATGAATGTATTTTTGCCGCCATATCCCATTACCTCCTCAAAATGGTCTCTGACTGTCAAACAAATCCTGTATGCAACCACTGTGGTGATACCATTATGGCACATGCGCAGTGGGCTTAGATGTACGCGCAGTGACAAAACAATCACTCCTCTGTGCGCTAAATTGACCTTGCGTACAACTGAATCAGGCCAATTGTTTTGTAATGTATTTTTCCACACTGTTGCTCTCTGTTACCAAACATACCATGGCTGTTAGCGGGTGTGCTATATTTTGTTGACATTCATCATATCAAACACTGATCACATGTTGATGGAATTAAAATGTCGACAAAACCTTCCTGATGGTCTAGTGGTGACCTGGTATAGTGATTTTGGCAGCTCCAACTATAGATATTGTGGTGTCAACATTCTGAATGTCGACATTGTAAATTTCAACTTTACGACAACATCCCGTTTTAGCTTTGAACTAAATGTTTTAGTTATTCTGTGATGTAAATTACATTTTAAGGCCAGGTTTTAAGTTTATCCATGCTTGGCCACAGGTGACTTACTGTAATTAGCACCTCAGTCAATTTGATTTAACCATCTGTGCAGAACCATAGATATACCTAAAACCTGGAGCGTTGGGGTGCCTTAAGGACTGCTTTTGAGAAGCTCTGTTTTAGGTGCTGTTCTGAGAATTGGGACTTTGTAAATCTACATTTTAAATGTATGAAGTACATTTGTTTTGTACATGTCAATTCAGCCTAATAACAATTAATTAAAAAAAAAAAAAAGTAAATGGGGGTACACACTAGGCGATTTTAGCCTAAAAAATAAACGATAACGACATAAATGCCGTTATAATTTATTTGTAGGCTTATATCGTCCAGAGTGTACAGGGGCAATATTGGTGACTGATGAACGATGAAGCAATTGATGTTGCAAATTATTATTTTTTACAAGACAAAATAATGAAAACAAAACACTCTAGTGGTGACTGTAAGGGGTATATTTACTAAATATCTGCTTTTCAAGGCAGCCGATTGTCTGCGTTTGATACTTACAGAACTTAAATTGGCAATACTATTAAATGCAAAAGGCATGTGTTCTGTATAATAGTATTTAATAGTATTGCCGTATTAAATTCAGTTTTTTTTAAAGATTTAAATGAAATATACTACTCAGTTTAAGCAGATCTGATAAGTGTATGATGTACAGTTATTTAAAATAATACAACCTATCGGAGAAAAAACATTGCAGCCAGTGCAGATACTGTATCACCCTGTAAAAGCTGTGGGGGAGATTTATCAAAGCTTGGAGAAGAAGTGAGCCAGTGGAGAAGTTGCCCATGGCAACCAATCAGCACTGAAGTAACATCTTTCATTTGCATACTATAAAAATATACAGAGCTGCTGATTGGTTGATGGGGCCACTTCTCCACTGGCTCACTTCTCCGCTCTTATCACTGCTTAGTAAATGTCCCCCAAAGTACCAACCAAGCAGCTACTAACTGTCATTTTTCAAACACAACCTGTAACATGGGCGTTAGGAGCTGACTGGTTGGTACTTTATTTTTCTCAACGTTATCTCTCTCCAGACTCTGATAACTCTTTCTCTGGGGTAAATTTACTAAGCTCCCGATTTTGACCGAGATGCCGTTTTTTCATCAAAGTGTCATCTCGGTAATTTACTAAACACTAATCACGGCAGAGATGAGGGCATTCGTAATTTTTTGCAAGTCCAAGTAAAAAATTACGAATGAATACACCATCGGTCAAAACGCGGCTGTTTAAGTATGAATCTCGGTCATTTACTAAGAAGTGCAAAGCAAAAAAAAAAACAAACACTGCCGTGAAAAATTACAACTCGTAAAAAAGTGCTAAAAAAGCAGCACACGGCAGTGTTACAATGTAGCGCCTATGCGCTACATTGTAACCAATGCTGGGAACTTTCTGCTCAGCGGTGACGTCACTTTAGGTCAACCGCAGGGCAGAAAGTTCCCATCATTGGTTACAATGTAGCGCATAGGCGCTACATTGTAACACTGCCGTGTGCTGCCTGTCAGTGAGGACAGGAGCACACAGCTGATCAGGAGAGTGCTACAACGTGGCGCTCCCTGATTGGCTGAAGAAACCCACTTAGACAGAAGTCAAAGTGGGTTTCTGGCATTCGTGGAAAGGTGACCCATGTGCAAACATGGGTCCCCTTTCAGTTCGTGGTCGGGACACCGTTTTGTTATTTTTTTCAAGTACGTGGATTACCCCTGGATTTCCCGAGGAGCCTGGACCCCTGGATCTCGTGAGTATAATTTCTTCAACAGGTACCCCTTGGATTCTACTGGAGAAGAGGACCGACCTGCGTGGGAACTTAAGGTAAGTATGTATGTATGTGTGTATGTATGTAATAAAATTATACTTTCACGGTGTGTGTGTCTTGTCTTTTTTTGGGTATTTTTTTAGTAGTAGTACTACAGGTACCAGCGGGCCCGTTTTTCCGTCGCATGCTGGTACTTGTGGTTCTCCAAGTACCAGCATGCGGGGGAGGCTTGCTGGGCCTTGTAGTACTGCTACTAAAAACAATATCTTTTCTTTTACAACAAAGGCTATCAGCCTCCCCATCCGCAGCCCATTGGATGGGGGGGGACAGCCTCGGGCTTCACCCCTGGCCCTTGGGTGGCTGGGGGGGGGGACCCCTTGATTGAAGGGGTCCCCACTCCCCCAGGGTACCCCGGCCAGGGGTGACTAGTTGGATTTTTGATGCCACGGCCGCAGGGCACTATATAAAAGTGACCCCCGGCTGTGGCATTATCTGTCCAGCTAGTGGAGCCCGGTGCTGGTTTTAAAAATACGGGGGACCCCTACTCTTTTTGTCCCCCGTATTTTTGGAACCAGGACCAGGCGCAGAGCCCGATGCTGGTTGCTTAAATATGGGGGAACCCCTGTCATTTTTTTTCCCATATTTCGGCAACCAGGATCGGCTCAAAGAGCCCGAGGCTGGTTATGCTTAGGAGGGGGGACCCCACGCAATTTTTTTTTAAAATTTTACAGTGTTTAATTAAAAAAAAAAAAAAAAAATAGAACCCCAGCACGGATCACACAGATCCGGCCGAGATTAATTGTAAAAAAGTCGGCAGTGTTTTGCTAATCACTGCCGTAAAAAACACAAAAAAAACACGAATGACATCGACATCGAAAGAAAAGAAAAACCCGAATACGACAGCTTAGTAAATCCATCGTAACAAATTCAAAAAGTTGCAGTTTTACACTTTCGATGTCATTCGTGATTGAACTTTGACCTGAAACGGGAAAATACGAATCTTAGTAAATTTACCCCTCTGTCTGTAAAATGAGTTAACGACTAAACATCTTTTTTTCTCCCATGTTCCGTTTATAATTTTCCTTGCATCATCTGCCCACTTGCTGTAGGCCAACTGCTTACAATACAAAGAAGTTTATTCAATCATTAACATTTTCCCCCAACCAATCAGCGTTTACTTCTATATTAAAGTCCAACTGATAACCTGGATTTACTGTACCAGCCTGACTTTACTATACAGATTGCTGGTCTACACCAGTGCTTCAGTGACCCTAAGAATCGCTCCTGTAAGTGTGTATAGAAGGAATTACAAGTTTCATGTGATCCTAACCAGCAAAGACAGTCTCAGTTGATTTCACAGGTTATCCCCCCCCCTCCCCCCCCCCGTGTGCGTTCCGTGCCTCATTAGCCCTCTAATGATGGGATTAGTTGATACTGTATTGCTCAAACCCCTGTGGTGTGTTAATGCTTCAATAATCACTTTTTTTCTGATGTTATGTTTGCCTATTCTTAAATCAATGCTTTTTGTTGTAATCTTATAGTGATCTGATATATCTTATTTACTATGGCATGACTGTGTGGTTAGCAGCTGCTAATCTTCATTTGCAAATGAAAAAGAATTGTATGAAAAGGTCAAATGACTTGACATTCTGAGGGCCCATAGCCACTAGCATCAAAATACATGTTTCTGCTATCATTAGTACTGGTGGCTGCCAATCATAAAATATGCCGACAAACAGAAGCACAGTCCTGTTCCACACTATTTTACTGAACAGATGACAGATAAGCACAATTTATTTAATGTAATATTTTTTTCCTGAATATTACCATAATAACTTGTAGCCTAGGGGTGCTGTGCAAAAAATTACTGATACTCTAGGGCATAATGATTCGAGAAAGTTTGAAATACACTGATTTAGGCCTATCTATCTATCAAACGATAATATATATATATCGCTATCAGTCTACTTTTACAAGAACTTACTGTATTGGGCAGAAAATAATGTAAAATGTTATTATATTTATTTGATAAATATAATCTGTGGGCAAAAATAATAGCAATTTTGTTACAAAAATACAGACCACAAACTCCACGTTCCAAAAATGTAAAAAAAAATAAAAAAAATTTGCACATATGGCTTGATAACAACACTTAGTGATGTGCACCGGAAATTTTTCGGGTTTTGTGTTTTGGTTTTGGGTTCGGTTCCGCGGCCGTGTTTTGGGTTCGGACGCGTTTTGGCAAAACCTCACCGAAATTTTTTTGTCGGATTCGGGTGTGTTTTGGATTCGGGTGTTTTTTTAAAAAAAAACCCTTAAAAAACAGCTTAAATCATAGAATTTGGGGGTCATTTTGATCCCATAGTATTATTAACCTCAATAACCATAATTTCCACTCATTTTCAGTCTGTTCTGAACACCTCACATCTCACAATATTATTTTTAGTCCTAAAATTTGCACCGAGGTCGCTGGATGGCTAAGCTAAGCGACCCAAGTGGCCGACACAAACACCTGGCCCATCTAGGAGTGGCACTGCAGTGTCAGACAGGATGGCCCTTCAAAAAAATTGTCCCCAAACAGCACATGATGCAAAGAAAAAAAGAGGCGCAATGAGGTAGCTGTGTGACTAAGCTAAGCGACCCAAGTGGCCGACACAAACACCTGGCCCATCTAGGAGTGGCACTGCAGTGTCAGACAGGATGGCACTTCAAAAAATAGTCCCCAAACAGCACATGATGCAAAGAAAAAAAGAGGTGTACCAAGGTCGCTGTGTGACTAGGGATAGATTAAGTTTCAATCAGAAACATAAGGAGCGCTACTGATAAATTAAAAATTTTTGTTTTATTTTTTAGATAATAATTACCACATTATAAACAATTTACCTAGTAGCTACCAGGTAACATAAAATCACAATACAATGATTAGATACGTAATATACATATTTTCAGCTAATTAGCTCTTATTAAAAGAAACAGTACTGCAGTCCAAAATAATTATGGTGGAATCAGGAAGTCCTCCAGTTTGGTATAGTTAAGTGTAAATAAATGGAAGAAACCGTCCCACAGTGTGATTATGAGTGGTACTTTGTATTTGTTGTAAATATCCTCAATTAATGAGACACTGATCTCACCCTTGTTGGCTGATCACCGCTGATTCCCGTCGATGGCAGTTTTGCGGTACGGACTGTGAGCAGTTAGATGTATTACTCCTTGGTATTCCGAGAGGAGGTGTCACAGATTCTCAACAGTCGGTCCGCTGACAGGGCTTCTCAAGCACAGCGCTGGAGCGTCTGGATGTAACGTCTCACCATACGCCAGAAGGGGAGAAATCTCAGGATTAGCCAAGGTGTTGGAGGATAAATGAGGACTCCTTCAATGGACAAGCAGTGCCCGCAGCCCTCAACGCGTTTCTCTGCCCCAAACAACCGGCGGTTTCATCAGGAGGTGTAGAACCTGGTAGCTACTAGGTAAATTGTTTATAATGTGGTAATTATTATCTAAAAAATAAAACAATTTTTTTTAATTTATCAGTAGCGCTCCTTATGTTTCTGATTGAAACTTAATCTATCCCTTCAGTATAAAAGGCATCCAGTTGCCACATAGGAGCTGCTTTCTAAATAAATAAAATCAAATTAAATTGGTACATATCCAATATATAACATTGTATTAGCGCCCGATTAAGCAAGTTTATGTGCACTGCCTATTGTTCTCTCGCTGTGTGACTAAGCTAAGCGACACAAGTGGCCGACACAAACACCTGGCCCATCTAGGAGTGGCACTGCAGTGTCACGCAGGATGGCCCTTCAAAAAAATACTCCCCAAACAGAACATGATGCAAAGAAAAAAAGAGGCGCAATGAGGTAGCTGTGTGACTAAGATAAGCGACCCAAGTGGCCGACACAAACATCTGGCCCATCTAGGAGTGGCACTGCAGTGTCAGACAGGATGGCACTTCAAAAAAATACTCCCCAAACAGCAGCAAAGAAAAAAAGAGGCGCACCAAGGTCGCTGTGTGACTAAGCTAAGCGACACAAGTGGCCGACACAAACACCTGGCCCATCTAGGAGTGGCACTGCAGTGTCACGCAGGATGGCCCTTCAAAAAAATACTCCCCAAACAGCACATGATGCAAAGAAAAAAAGAGGTGCAATGAGGTAGCTGTGTGACTAAGATAAGCGACCCAAGTGGCCGACACAAACATCTGGCCCATCTAGGAGTGGCACTGCAGTGTCACGCAGGATGGCCCTTCAAAAAAATACTCCCCAAACAGCACATGATGCAAAGAAAAAAAAAGAGGCACAATGAGGTAGCTGTGCGACTAAGATAAGCGACCCAAGTGGCCGACACAAACATCTGGCCCATCTAGGAGTTTCACTGCAGTGTCAGACAGGATGGCATTTCAAAAAAATACTCCCCAAACAGCACATGATGCAAAGAAAAATGAAAGAAAAAAGAGGTGCAAGATGGAATTGTCCTTGGGCCCTCCCACCCACCCTTATGTTGTATAAACAGGACATGCACACTTTAACGAACCCATCATTTCAGTGACAGGGTCTGCCACACGACTGTGACTGAAATGACTGGTTGGTTTGGGCCCCCACCAAAAAAGAAGCAATCAATCTCTCCTTTTAGAAACTGGCTCTACAGAGGCAAGATATCCACCTCCTCCTCATCGTCTGATTCATCACCCCTTTCACTGTGTACATCCCCCTCCTCACAGATTATTAATTCGTCCCCACTGGAATCCACCATCTCAGGTCCCTGTGTACTTTCTGGAGGCAATTGCTGCTGGTGAATGTCTCCACGGAGGAATTGATTATAAATTATTTTAATGAACATCATCTTCTCCACATTTTCTGGAAGTAACCTCGTACGCCGATTGCTGACAAGGTGAGCGGCTGCACTAAACACTCTTTCGGAGTACACACTGGAGGGAGGGCAACTTAGGTAGAATAAAGCCAGTTTCTGCAAGGGCCTCCAAATTGCCTCTTTTTCCTGCCAGTATACGTACGGACTGTCTGACGTGCCTACTTGGATGCGGTCACTCATATAATCCTCCACCATTCTTTCAATGGTGAGAGAATCATATGCAGTGACAGTAGACGACATGTCAGTAATCGTTGGCAGGTCCTTCAGTCCGGACCAGATGTCAGCACTCGCTCCAGACTGCCCTGCATCACCGCCAGCGGGTGGGCTCGGAATTCTTAGCCTTTTCCTCGCACCCCCAGGTGCGGGAGAATGTGAAGGAGGAGCTGTTGACGGGTCACGTTCCACTTGACTTGACAATTTTTTCACCAGCAGATCTTTGAACCCCTGCAGACTTGTGTCTGCCGGAAAGAGAGATACAACGTAGGTTTTAAATCTAGTATCGAGCACGGTGGCCAAAATGTAGTGCTCTGATTTCAACAGATTGACCACCCGTGAATCCTGGTTAAGCGAATGAAGGGCTCCATCCACAAGTCCCACATGCCTAGCGGAATCGCTCTGTTTTAGCTCCTCCTTCAATGTCTCCAGCTTCTTCTGCAAAAGCCTGATGAGGGGAATGACCTGACTCAGGCTGGCAGTGTCTGAACTGACTTCACGTGTGGCAAGTTCAAAGGGTTGCAGAACCTTGCACAACGTTGAAATCATTCTCCACTGCGCTTGAGTCAGGTGCATTCCACCTCCTTTGCCTATATCGTGGCCAGATGTATAGGCTTGAATGGCCTATTGCTGCTCCTCCATCCTCTGAAGCATATAGAGGGTTGAATTCCACCTCGTTACCACCTCTTGCTTCAGATGATGGCAGGGCAGGTTCAGGTATTTTTGGTGGTGCTCCAGTCTTCTGTACGCGGTGCCTGAATGCTGAAAGTGGCCCGCAATTCTTCGGGCCACCGACAGCATCTCTTGCACGCCCCTGTCGTTTTTTAAATAATTCTGCACCACCAAATTCAAGGTATGTGCAAAATATGGGACGTGCTGGAATTTGCCCAGATGTAATGCACGCACAATATTGCTGGCGTTGTCCGATGTCACAAATCCCCAGGAGAGTCCAATTGGGGTAAGCCATTCTGCGATGATCTTCCTCTGTTGCCGTAAGAGGTTTTCAGCTGTGTGCGTATTCTGGAAAGCGGTGATACCAAGCATAGCCTGCCTAGGAACGAGTTGGCGTTTGCAAGATGCTGCTACTGGTGCCGCCGCTGCTGTTCTTGCTGCGGGAGGCAATACATCTACCCAGTGGGCTGTCACAGTCATATAGTCCTGAGTCGGCCCTGCTCCACTTGTCCACATGTCCGTGGTTAAGTGGACATTGGGTACAACTGCATTTTTTAGGACACTGGTGAGTCTTTTTCTGAGGTCTGTGTACATTTTCGGTATCGCCTGCCTAGAGAAATGGAACCTAGATGGTATTTGGTACCGGGGACACAGTACCTCAATCAAGTCTATAGTTGGCTCTGAATTAACGATGGATACCGGAACCACGTTTCTCACCGCCCAGGCTGCCAAGGCCTCAGTTATCCGCTTTGCAGCAGGATGACTGCTGTGATATTTCATCTTCCTGTTGGACAGTCAATTGCTTACTGGAAGTAGTACAAGTGGTCTTCCGACTTCCCCACTGGGATGACGATCGACTCCCAGCAGCAACAACAGCAGCGCCAGCAGCAGTAGGCGTTACACTCAAGGATGCATCGGAGGAATCCCAGGCAGGAGAGGACTCGTCAGACTTGCCAGTGACATGGCCTGCAGGACTATTGGCTTTCCTGGGTAAGGAGGAAATTGACACTGAGGGAGTTGGTGGTGTGGTTTGCAGGAGCTTGGTTACAAGAGGAAGGGATTTAGTGGTCAGTGGACTGCTTCCGCTGTCACCCAAAGTTTTTGAACTTGTCACTGACTTATGATGAATGCGCTGCAGGTGACGTATAAGGGAGGATGTTCCGAGGTGGTTAACGTCCTTACCCCTACTTATTACAGCTTGACAAAGGCAACACACGGCTTGACACCTGTTGTCCGCATTTGTGTTGAAATAATTCCACACCGAAGAGCTGATTTTTTTTGTATTTTGACCATGCATGTCAAGGGCCATATTCCTCCCACGGACAACAGGTGTCTCCCCGGGTGCCTGACTTAAACAAACCACCTCACCATCAGAATCCTCCTTGTCAATTTCCTCCCCAGCGCCAGCAACACCCATTTCCTCATCCTGGTGTACTTCAACAGTGACATCTTCAATTTGTCTATCAGGAACTGGACTGCGGGTGCTCCTTCCAGCACTTGCAGGGGGCGTGCAAATGGTGGAAGGCGCAAGCTCTTCCCGTCCAGTGTTGGGAAGGTCAGGCATCGCAACCGACACAATTGGACTCTCCTTGGGGATTTGTGATTTCGAAGAACGCACAGTTCTTTGCTGTGCTTTTGCCAGCTTAAGTTTTTTCTTTTTTCTAGCGAGAGGATGAGTGCTTCCATCCTCATGTGAAGCTGAACCACTAGCCATGAACATAGGCCAGGGCCTCAGCCGTTCCTTGCCACTCTGTGTCGTAAATGGCATATTGGCAAGTTTACGCTTCTCCTCAGACGCTTTTAATTTTAATTTTTGAGGCATTTTACTGATCTTTTGTGTTTTGGATTTTACATGCTCTGTACTATGACATTGGGCATCGGCCTTGGCAGACGACGTTGATGGCATTTCATCGTCTCGGCCATGACTAGTGGCAGCAGCTTCAGCACGAGGTGGAAGTGGATCTTGATCTTTCCCTATTTTTTTAACCTCCACATTTTTGTTCTCCATATTTTAATGCGCGCAACTAAAAGGCACCACAGGTATACAATGTAGATGGATGGATACTAGTATACGTATGGACGACGAGTGACGACACAGAGGTAGGTACAGCAGTGGCCTACCGTACTGCTATATACAGTATAATGGACCTGGTGGACACTGTCAGCAGACTGCGTTTATACTTAGTATAAAGAAAAAAAGACACCACAGGTATACAATGTAGATGGATGGATACTTAGTATACTTATGGACGACGAGTGACGACACAGAGGTAGGTACAGCAGTGGCCTACCATACTGCTATATACAGTATAATGGACCAGGTGGACACTGTCAGCAGACTGAGTTTATACTTAGTATAAAGAAAAAAAAGACACCACAGGTATACAATGTAGATGGATGGATACTTAGTATACTTATGGACGACGAGTGACAACACAGAGGTAGGTACAGCAGTGACCTACCATACTGCTATATACAGTATAATGGACCTGGTGGACCCTGTCAGCAGACTGCATTTATAGTATAAAGAAAAAAAGACACCACAGGTATACAATGTAGATGGATGGATACTTAGTATACTTATGGACGACGAGTGATGACACAGAGGTAGGTACAGCAGTGGCCTACCGTACTGCTATATACAGTATAATGGACCTGGTGGACACTGTCAGCAGATTGCGTTTATACTTAGTATAAAGAAAAAAAGACACCACAGGTATACAATGTAGATGGATGGAAACTTAGTATACTTATGAACGACGTGTGACGACACAGAGGTAGGTACAGCAGTGGCCTACCGTACTGCTATATACAGTATAATGGACCTGGTGGACACTCTCAGCAGACTGCGTTTATACTTAGTATAAAGAAAAAAAAGACACCACAGGTATACAATGTAGATGGATGGATACTTAGTATACTTATGGACGACGAGTGACGACACAGAGGTAGGTACAGCAGTGGCCTACCGTACTGCTATATGCAGTATAATGGACCTGGTGGACACTGTCAGCAGACTGCGTTTATACTTAGTATAAAGAAAAAAAGACACCACAGGTATACAATGTAGATGGATGGATACATAGTATACTTATGGACGACGACTGACGACACAGAGGTAGGTACAGCAGTGGCCTACCGTACTGCTATATACAGTATAATGGACCTGGTGGACACTGTCAGCAGACTGCATTTATAGTATAAAGAAAAAAAGACACCACAGGTATACAATGTAGATGGATGGATACTTAGTATACTTATGGATGACGAGTGACGACACAGAGGTAGGTACAGCAGTGGCCTACCGTACTGCTATATACAGTATAATGGACCTGGTGGACACTGTCAGCAGACTGCGTTTATACTTAGTATAAAGAAAAAAAGACACCACAGGTATACAATGTAGATGGATGGATACTTAGTATACTTATGGACGACGAGTGACGACACAGAGGTAGGTACAGCAGTGGCCTACCGTACTGCTATATACAGTATAATGGACCTGGTGGACACTGTCAGCAGACTGCGTTTATACTTAGTGTAAAGAAAAAAAGACACCACAGGTATACAATGTAGATGGATGGATACATAGTATATTTATGGACGACGAGTGACGACACAGAGGTAGGTACAGCAGTGGCCTACCATACTGCTATATACAGTATAATGGACCTGGTGGACACTGTCAGCAGACTGCGTTTATAGTAAAAAAAAAAAAGACACCACAGGTATACAATGTAGATGGATGGATACTAGTATAATTATGGACGACGTGTGACGACACAGAGGTAGGTACAGCAGTGGCCTACCGTACTGCTATATACAGTATAATGGACCTGGTGGACACTGTCAGCAGACTGCGTTTATAGTATAAAAAAAAAAGACACCACAGGAGTGTTTTTCAGGCAGACAAACGTATACTGGTGGTCACTGTCTGCAAAACTGTGCACTGTACTCCTGCTATAGCTGCTCCCCAGTCCCCACAATTAAGCAGTGTGAGCACTCAGCACAGATATATCATGCAGCACTGCACACTGAGCACAGATATGGTATGGAGCGTTTTTTTCAGGCAGAGAACGGATAAAAAACTGGTGGTCACTATTAGCAAAACTCTGCACTGTACTCCTCCTAACAGCTGCTCCCCAATCCTCCCCACAATAAGCTAAGCAATTAGATCAACTGTGTAGTATATAACTAGTATATAAACGGAGAGGACGCCAGCCACGTCCTCTCCCTATCAATCTCAATGCACGTGTGGAAAATGGCGGCGAAGCGCGGCTGCTTATATAGAATCCGAATCTCGCGAGAATCCGACAGCGGGATGATGACGTTCGGGCGCGCTCGGGTTAGCCGAGCAAGGCGGGAGGATCCGAGTCTGCTCGGACCCGTGTAAAAAAGGTAAAGCTCGGGTGGGTTCGGTTTCTCGGAAACCGAACCCGCTCATCACTAAAATGTAGTACGTTTATGAAGTGGCAATAATACCAAATGAGCTTCCTAACACAAACAGGTTATAATTAGAGATGAGCGGGTTCGGTTTCTCTGAATCCGAACCCGCCCGAACTTCATGTTTTTTTTCACGAGTCCGAGCGACTCGGATCTTCCCGCCTTGCTCGGTTAACCCGAGCGCGCCCGAACGTCATCATGACGCTGTCGGATTCTCGCGAGGCTCGGATTCTATCGCGAGACTCGGATTCTATATAAGGAGCCGCGCGTCGCCGCCATTTTCACACGTGCATTGAGATTGATAGGGAGAGGACGTGGCTGGCGTCCTCTCCATTTAGATTAGGGTTGAGAGAGAGAGAGATTGACCTGAGGCTGTGATACTGTAGAAGAGAGTGCAGAGTTTAGTGACTGACGACCACAGTGACCACCAGACAGTGCAGTTGTTTGTTTTATTTAATATATCCGTTCTCTGCCTGAAAAAAACGATACACACAGTGACTCAGTCACATACCATATCTGTGTGCACTGCTCAGCCCAGTGTGCTGCATCAATGTATATATATATCTGACTGTGCTCAGCTCACACAGCTTATAATTGTGGGGGAGACTGGGGAGCACTGCAGTGCCAGTTATAGGTTATAGCAGGAGCCAGGAGTACATAATATTATATTAAAATTAAACAGTGCACACTATCTATCTCTTTATCAACCAGTCTATATTAGCAGCAGACACAGTACAGTGTGGTAGTTCACGGCTGTGGCTACCTCTGTGTCGGCACTCGGCAGCCCGTCCATAATTGTATATACCACCTAACCGTGGTTTTTTTTTCTTTCTTTATACATACATACTAGTTACGAGTATACTATCTCTTTATCAACCAGTCTATATATTAGCAGCAGATACAGTACAGTGCGGTAGTTCACGGCTGTGGCTACCTCTGTGTCGGCACTCGGCAGCCCGTCCATAATTGTATATACCACCTAACCGTGGTTTTTTTTTCTTTCTTTATACATACATACTAGTTACGAGTATACTATCTCTTTATCAACCAGTCTATATATTAGCAGCAGACACAGTACAGTGCGGTAGTTCACGGCTGTGGCTACCTCTGTGTCGGCACTCGGCAGCCCGTCCATAATTGTATATACCACCTAACCGTGGTTTTTATTTCTTTCTTTATACATACATACTAGTTACGAGTATACTATCTCTTTATCAACCAGTCTATATATTAGCAGCAGACACAGTACAGTGCGGTAGTTCACGGCTGTGGCTACCTCTGTGTCGGCACTCGGCAGCCCGTCCATAATTGTATATACCACCTAACCGTGGTTTTTTTTTCTTTCTTTATACATACATACTAGTTACGAGTATACTATCTCTTTATCAACCAGTCTATATATTAGCAGCAGACACAGTACAGTGCGGTAGTTCACGGCTGTGGCTACCTCTGTGTCGGCACTCGGCAGCCCGTCCATAATTGTATATACCACCTAACCGTGGTTTTTTTTTCTTTCTTTATACATACATACTAGTTACGAGTATACTATCTCTTTATCAACCAGTCTATATATTAGCAGCAGACACAGTACAGTGCGGTAGTTCACGGCTGTGGCTACCTCTGTGTCGGCACTCGGCAGCCCGTCCATAATTGTATATACCACCTAACCGTGGTTTTTTTTTCTTTCTTTATACATACATACTAGTTACGAGTATACTATCTCTTTATCAACCAGTCTATATATTAGCAGCAGACACAGTACAGTGCGGTAGTTCACGGCTGTGGCTACCTCTGTGTCGGCACTCGGCAGCCCGTCCATAATTGTATATACCACCTAACCGTGGTTTTTTTTTCTTTCTTTATACATACATACTAGTTACGAGTATACTATCTCTTTATCAACCAGTCTATATATTAGCAGCAGACACAGTACAGTGCGGTAGTTCACGGCTGTGGCTACCTCTGTGTCGGCACTCGGCAGCCCGTCCATAATTGTATATACCACCTAACCGTGGTTTTTTTTTTCTTTCTTTATACATACATACTAGTTACGAGTATACTATCTCTTTATCAACCAGTCTATATATTAGCAGCAGACACAGTACAGTGCGGTAGTTCACGGCTGTGGCTACCTCTGTGTCGGCACTCGGCAGCCCGTCCATAATTGTATATACCACCTAACCGTGGTTTTTTTTTCTTTCTTTATACATACATACTAGTTACGAGTATACTATCTCTTTATCAACCAGTCTATATATTAGCAGCAGACACAGTACAGTGCGGTAGTTCACGGCTGTGGCTACCTCTGTGTCGGCACTCGGCAGCCCGTCCATAATTGTATATACCACCTAACCGTGGTTTTTTTTTCTTTCTTTATACATACATACTAGTTACGAGTATACTATCTCTTTATCAACCAGTCTATATATTAGCAGCAGACACAGTACAGTGCAGTAGTTCACGGCTGTGGCTACCTCTGTGTCGGCACTCGGCAGCCCGTCCATAATTGTATATACCACCTAACCGTGGTTTTTTTTTCTTTCTTTATACATACATACTAGTTACGAGTATACTATCTCTTTATCAACCAGTCTATATTAGCAGCAGACACAGTACAGTGCGGTAGTTCACGGCTGTGGCTACCTCTGTGTCGGCACTCGGCAGCCCGTCCATAATTGTATATACCACCTAACCGTGGTTTTTTTTTCTTTCTTTATACATACATACTAGTTACGAGTATACTATCTCTTTATCAACCAGTCTATATATTAGCAGCAGACACAGTACAGTGCGGTAGTTCACGGCTGTGGCTACCTCTGTGTCGGCACTCGGCAGCCCGTCCATAATTGTATATACCACCTAACCGTGGTTTTTTTTTCTTTCTTTATACATACATACTAGTTACGAGTATACTATCTCTTTATCAACCAGTCTATATTAGCAGCAGACACAGTACAGTGCGGTAGTTCACGGCTGTGGCTACCTCTGTGTCGGCACTCGGCAGCCCGTCCATAATTGTATATACCACCTAACCGTGGTTTTTTTTTCTTTCTTTATACATACATACTAGTTACGAGTATACTATCTCTTTATCAACCAGTCTATATATTAGCAGCAGACACAGTACAGTGCGGTAGTTCGCGGCTGTGGCTACCTCTGTGTCGGCACTCGGCAGCCCGTCCATAATTGTATATACCACCTAACCGTGTTTTTTTTTTCTTTCTTTATACATACATACTAGTTACGAGTATACTATCTCTTTATCAACCAGTCTATATATTAGCAGCAGACACAGTACAGTGCGGTAGTTCACGGCTGTGGCTACCTCTGTGTCGGCACTCGGCAGCCCGTCCATAATTGTATATACCACCTAACCGTGGGTTTTTTTTCTTTCTTTATACATACATACTAGTTACGAGTATACTATCTCTTTATCAACCAGTCTATATATTAGCAGCAGACACAGTACAGTGCGGTAGTTCACGGCTGTGGCTACCTCTGTGTCGGCACTCGGCAGCCCGTCCATAATTGTATATACCACCTAACCGTGGTTTTTTTTTCTTTCTTTATACATACATACTAGTTACGAGTATACTATCTCTTTATCAACCAGTCTATATATTAGCAGCAGACACAGTACAGTGCGGTAGTTCACGGCTGTGGCTACCTCTGTGTCGGCACTCGGCAGCCCGTCCATAATTGTATATACCACCTAACCGTGGTTTTTTTTTCTTTCTTCTTTATACATACATAGTTACATAGACATCTCTTTATCAACCAGTCTATATTAGCAGCAGACACAGTACAGTACGGTAGTTCACGGCTGTGGCTACCTCTGTGTCTGCACTCGGCAGGCAGTCCGTCCATAATTGTATACCACCTAACCGTGGTTTTTTTTTCTTTCTTCTTTATACATACATAGTTACATAGACATCTCTTTATCAACCAGTCTATATTAGCAGCAGACACAGTACAGTACGGTAGTTCACGGCTGTGGCTACCTCTGTGTCTGCACTCGGCAGGCAGTCCGTCCATAATTGTATACCACCTAACCGTGGTTTTTTTTTCTTTCTTCTTTATACATACATAGCTACATAGACATCTCTTTATCAACCAGTCTATATTAGCAGCAGACACAGTACAGTACGGTAGTTCACGGCTGTGGCTACCTCTGTGTCTGCACTCGGCAGGCAGTCCATAATTGTATACTAGTATCCATCTCCATTGTTTACCTGAGGTGCCTTTTAGTTGTGCCTATTAAAATATGGAGAACAAAAATGTTGAGGTTCCAAAATTAGGGAAAGATCAAGATCCACTTCCACCTCGTGCTGAAGCTGCTGCCACTAGTCATGGCCGAGACGATGAAATGCCAGCAACGTCGTCTGCCAAGGCCGATGCCCAATGTCATAGTACAGAGCATGTCAAATCCAAAACACCAAATATCAGAAAAAAAAGGACTCCAAAACCTAAAATAAAATTGTCGGAGGAGAAGCGTAAACTTGCCAATATGCCATTTACCACACGGAGTGGCAAGGAACGGCTGAGGCCCTGGCCTATGTTCATGGCTAGTGGTTCAGCTTCACATGAGGATGGAAGCACTCAGCCTCTCGCTAGAAAAATGAAAAGACTCAAGCTGGCAAATGCAGCACAGCAAAGAACTGTGCATTCTTCGAAATCCCAAATCCACAAGGAGAGTCCAATTGTGTCGGTTGCGATGCCTGACCTTCCCAACACTGGACGTGAAGAGCATGCGCCTTCCACCATTTGCACGCCCCCTGCAAGTGCTGGAAGGAGCACCCGCAGTCCAGTTCCTGATAGTCAGATTGAAGATGTCAGTGTTGAAGTACACCAGGATGAGGAGGATATGGGTGTTGCTGGCGCTGGGGAGGAAATTGACCAGGAGGATTCTGATGGTGAGGTGGTTTGTTTAAGTCAGGCACCCGGGGAGACACCTGTTGTCCGTGGGAGGAATATGGCCGTTG
Source organism: Pseudophryne corroboree (assembly GCF_028390025.1). Lineage (NCBI taxonomy): Eukaryota > Metazoa > Chordata > Amphibia > Anura > Myobatrachidae > Pseudophryne > Pseudophryne corroboree. The sequence goes on along the minus strand of NC_086445.1, from coordinate 948,158,383 downwards.
ACATGCCAGGTGAAAATACCAAAAAAATCAGCTCTTCGGTGTGGAGGTATTTCACCAGAAATGCGGACAACAGGTGTCAAGCCGTGTGTTCCCTTTGTCAAGCTGTAATAAGTAGGGGTAAGGACGTTAACCACCTCGGAACATCCTCCCTTATACGTCACCTGCAGCGCAGTCATAATAAGTCAGTGACAAGTTCAAAAACTTTGGGTGACAGCGGAAGCAGTCCACTGACCAGTAAATCCCTTCCTCTTGTAACCAAGCTCACGCAAACCACCCCACCAACTCCCTCAGTGTCAATTTCCTCCTTCCCCAGGAATGCCAATAGTCCTGCAGGCCATGTCACTGGCAATTCTGACGATTCCTCTCCTGCCTGGGATTCCTCCGATGCATCCTTGCGTGTAACGCCTACTGCTGCTGGCGCTGCTGTTGTTGCTGCTGGGAGTCGATGGTCATCCCAGAGGGTAGTCATAAGCCCACTTGTACTACTTCCAGTAAGCAATTGACTGTTCAACAGTCCTTTGCGAGGAAGATGAAATATCACAGCAGTCATTCTGCTGCAAAGCGGATAACTGAGGCCTTGACAACTATGTTGGTGTTAGACGTGCGTCCGGTATCCGCCGTTAGTTCACAGGGAACTAGACAATTTATTGAGGCAGTGTGCCCCCGTTACCAAATACCATCTAGGTTCCACTTCTCTAGGCAGGCGATACCGAGAATGTACACGGACGTCAGAAAAAGACTCACCAGTGTCCTAAAAAATGCAGTTGTACCCAATGTCCACTTAACCACGGACATGTGGACAAGTGGAGCAGAGCAGGGTCAGGACTATATGACTGTGACAGCCCACTGGGTAGATGTATGGACTCCCGCCGCAAGAACAGCAGCGGTGGCACCAGTAGCAGCATCTCGCAAACGCCAACTCTTTCCTAGGCAGGCTACGCTTTGTATCACCGCTTTCCAGAATACGCACACAGCTGAAAACCTCTTACGGCAACTGAGGAAGATCATCGCGGAATGGCTTACCCCAATTGGACTCTCCTGTGGATTTGTGGCATCGGACAACGCCAGCAATATTGTGTGTGCATTAAATATGGGCAAATTCCAGCACGTCCCATGTTTTGCACATACCTTGAATTTGGTGGTGCAGAATTTTTTAAAAAACGACAGGGGCGTGCAAGAGATGCTGTCGGTGGCCAGAAGAATTGCGGGACACTTTCGGCGTACAGGCACCACGTACAGAAGACTGGAGCACCACCAAAAACTACTGAACCTGCCCTGCCATCATCTGAAGCAAGAAGTGGTAACGAGGTGGAATTCAACCCTCTATATGCTTCAGAGGTTGGAGGAGCAGCAAAAGGCCATTCAAGCCTATACAATTGAGCACGATATAGTAGGTGGAATGCACCTGTCTCAGGCGCAGTGGAGAATGATTTCAACGTTGTGCAAGGTTCTGATGCCCTTTGAACTTGCCACACGTGAAGTCAGTTCAGACACTGCCAGCCTGAGTCAGGTCATTCCCCTCATCAGGCTTTTGCAGAAGAAGCTGGAGACATTGAAGGAGGAGCTAACACGGAGCGATTCCGCTAGGCATGTGGGACTTGTGGATGGAGCCCTTAATTCGCTTAACAAGGATTCACGGGTGGTCAATCTGTTGAAATCAGAGCACTACATTTTGGCCACCGTGCTCGATCCTAGATTTAAAGCCTACCTTGGATCTCTCTTTCCGGCAGACACAAGTCTGCTGGGGTTGAAAGACCTGCTGGTGACAAAATTGTCAAGTCAAGCAGAACGCGACCTGTCAACATCTCCTCCTTCACATTCTCCCGCAACTGGGGGTGCGAGGAAAAGGCTCAGAATTCCGAGCCCACCCGCTGGCGGTGATGCAGGGCAGTCTGGAGCGACTGCTGATGCTGACATCTGGTCCGGACTGAAGGACCTGACAACGATTACGGACATGTCGTCTACTGTCACTGCATATGATTCTCTCAACATTGATAGAATGGTGGAGGATTATATGAGTGACCGCATCCAAGTAGGCACGTCACACAGTCCGTACTTATACTGGCAGGAAAAAGAGGCAATTTGGAGGCCCTTGCACAAACTGGCTTTATTCTACCTAAGTTGCCCTCCCACAAGTGTGTACTCCGAAAGAGTGTTTAGTGCCGCCGCTCACCTTGTCAGCAATCGGCGTACGAGGTTACATCCAGAAAATGTGGAGAAGATGATGTTCATTAAAATGAATTATAATCAATTCCTCCGCGGAGACATTGACCAGCAGCAATTGCCTCCACAAAGTACACAGGGAGCTGAGATGGTGGATTCCAGTGGGGACGAATTGATAATCTGTGAGGAGGGGGATGTACACGGTGATATATCGGAGGGTGATGATGAGGTGGACATCTTGCCTCTGTAGAGCCAGTTTGTGCAAGGAGAGATTAATTGCTTCTTTTTTGGGGGGGGTCCAAACCAACCCGTCATATCAGTCACAGTCGTGTGACAGACCCTGTCACTGAAATGATGGGTTGGTTAAAGTGTGCATGTCCTGTTTTGTTTATACAACATAAGGGTGGGTGGGAGGGCCCAAGGACAATTCCATCTTGCACCTCTTTTTTCTTTTCTTTTTCTTTGCATCATGTGCTGATTGGGGAGGGTTTTTTGGAAGGGACATCCTGCGTGACACTGCAGTGCCACTCCTAAATGGGCCCGGTGTTTGTGTCGGCCACTAGGGTCGCTAATCTTACTCACACAGTCAGCTACCTCATTGCGCCTCTTTTTTTCTTTGCGTCATGTGCTGTTTGGGGAGGGTTTTTTGGAAGGGACATCCTGCGTGACACTGCAGTGCCACTCCTAGATGGGCCCGGTGTTTGTGTCGGCCACTAGGGTCGCTAATCTTACTCACACAGCTACCTCATTGCGCCTCTTTTTTTCTTTGCGTCATGTGCTGTTTGGGGAGGGTTTTTTGGAAGGGCCATCCTGCGTGACACTGCAGTGCCACTCCTAGATGGGCCCGGTGTTTGTGTCGGCCACTAGGGTCGCTAATCTTACTCACACAGCTACCTCATTGCGCCTCTTTTTTTCTTTGCGTCATGTGCTGTTTGGGGAGGGTTTTTTGGAAGGGACATCCTGCGTGACACTGCAGTGCCACTCCTAGATGGGCCCGGTGTTTGTGTCGGCCACTAGGGTCGCTTATCTTACTCACACAGCGACCTCGGTGCAAATTTTAGGACTAAAAATAATATTGTGAGGTGTGAGGTATTCAGAATAGACTGAAAATGAGTGTAAATTATGGTTTTTGAGGTTAATAATACTTTGGGATCAAAATGACCCCCAAATTCTATGATTTAAGCTGTTTTTTAGTGTTTTTTGAAAAAAAACACCCGAATCCAAAACACACCCGAATCCGACAAAAAAAATTCGGTGAGGTTTTGCCAAAACGCGTTCGAACCCAAAACACGGCCGCGGAACCGAACCCAAAACCAAAACCCGAAAAATTTCAGGCGCTCATCTCTAGTTATAATAACCCTCTGCTGTGTGATGCAGACTGAACTCTGAGAAATCAGAAACATTCCAGGGGGTATATTTACTTTTCTTCCAAGTGTCATATCGGGAATTTACTAAACTAAAATCTTGACAGTGATGAGGGCATTTGTATTTTTTTTGAAGGCAAAGAAAAAAAATATGAATGAATACACCATCGGTCAAACACGCCTGTTATTTTATACAACTCGGCAATTTACAAAAAATTCGTATTCACAATCACTGCCGGCAATAGCCAAACACTGCTGTGAAAAAGTATAAATCGTAAAAAAAAGAGGTTTTCAAATAGACCTTCTTTTTTTTTTTACCATATTCTAATAGGCATGAACGGATCAGTGAGATCCGTGCATGTTTATCAGTGGGGAGGGGTGTGAAAGATTTAAAAAACAGAAAAAAATTTTGCGTGGGGTCCCCCTCCAAAGCATAACCAGCCTCGGGCTCTTTGAGACGGTCCTGGTTGTAAAAATACGGGGGAGAAAATGACTGGGGTCCCCCCATATTTAAACAACCAGCACCAGGCTCTGTACCTGGTCCTGGCGCAAAAAATACGGTGTACAAAAAACGTAGGGGTCTCCCGTATTTGTAACACCAGCACCGGGCTCCACTAGTCAGAGAGATAATGCCACAGCCGGGGGACACTTTTATAAATTGGTCCCTGCGGCCCTGGCATTAAATCCCCAACTAGGGGGAGTGGGGACCCCTTAAATCAAGGGTTCCCCCACCTCCAGCCACCCAAGGACCAGGGGTGAAGCCCAAGGCTTTCCCCCCCATCCGTGGGTGGTGGATGGGAGGCTGATTGCCTTTTGTGTAAATAAAAATATTGATTTTTGTAGCAGAGCTGCAAGTCCCAGCAAGCCTCCCCCGCAAGCTGGTACTTGGAGAACCATAAGTACCAGCATGTGGGAGAAAAACGGGCCCGCTGGTACCTGTAGTTCTACTACAAAAAAATACCCAAATAAAAACAACACACAGACACCGTGAAAGTAAAGGTTTAATGAACATACATGCACACTTACATACATACATACTTACCTATGTTGACACGAAGCACTCGGTCCTCTTGTCCAGTAGAATCCAGGGGTACCTGTAAATAAAATTATTCTTACAAAGAATCCGGTGAAGATCGGTCCTCTTCTTAAAAGTTATAATCCACGTACTTGTTAAAATAAAAAAACAAAATACCCGCTCCACGAACTGAAAGGGGTCCCATGTTTACACATGGAACCCCTTTCTCCGAATGTCGGGACCCCCCGTGACTTCTGTCAAAGAGGGTCCCTTCAGCCAATCAGGGAGCACCATGTCATGATGTGGCACTCCCTGATTGGCTGAAGGGACCCTCTTTGACAAGAGGACCGAGTGCTTTGTGTCAACATAGGTAAGTATGTATGTATGTAAGTGTGCATGTATGTTCATTAAACTTTTACTTTCATGGAGTCTGTGTGTTGTTTTTATTTGGGTTTTTTTTGTAGTAGAACTACAGGTACCAGTGGGCCCATTTCCCCCCGCATGCTGGTACTTGTGGTTCTCCAAGTACTAGCTTGCGGGGGAGGCTTGCTGGGACTTGTAGTTCTGCTACAAAAACCTATATTCTTTCATTTTACACAAAAGGCTATCAGCCTCCCATCCACCACCCACGGATGGGGGGGACAGCCTTGGGCTTCACCCCTGGTCCTTGGGTGGCTGGAGGAGGGACCCCTTGATTTAAGGGGTCCCCACTCCTCCAGAGTACCCCGGCCAGGGGTGACTAGTTGGGGATTTAATGCCAGGGCCGCAGGGACCAATATAAAAGTGTCCCCCGGCTGTGGCATTATCTCTCTGACCAGTGGAGCTCGGTGCTGGTGTTAAAAATACGGGGGACCCCTACGTTTTTTGTTCCCCATATTTTTTGCACCAGGACCAGGCGCAGAGCCCCGTGCTGGTTGTTTAAATATGGGGGGACCCCAGTCATTTTCCCCCCGTATTTTTACAACCAGGACCGGCTCAAAGAGCACGAGGCTGGTTATGCTTTGGAGGGGGACCCCACGCAATTTTTTTTTAAGATTTTTAACTCTTTCTTCACTTCTCCTAATATACACAATGAAGCCCTGCATGGATCTCACAGATCCGGCCGGGATTCATTGTGTTTTGTCAGGCAGTGTTTTACTAATCACTCCCGTAAAAGACTGCCTGACATTACGAATGACATCGACATTGGAAAATACGAAAATGAAGAATACGACAGCATAGTAAATGAGCCGTAAAAAAAACAAAAAGTTGCAAATTCACACTACCGATGTCATTCGTGTTTAATCTCTCACCAAATCCCGACAATTACGAATCTTAGTAAATATACCCCCAAGAGTGAACTTTTTGATGGTGAAAATTCCATAATGTGTAGATTTATATATTTGCCTATTAAGCCTGACTCGGATGTGTTTTATTTTTTAACTTTTAAAAACAGTGCACAACTACTGTGCTGTACATGTCAGTATACACTTTACAAATGTGGACACCATTCTCTTCTGAACATGGAGCAAGTCTGTGAATCTGGGGAAGTGGCAGAAGAAACGACCAAAACGGTCACAAAAACAAGCATCGAATAACTCTGAAGTCTCTCTATAGTTTATATCATGCTCTACAAACTGACAGCTGGGTTTTTTCTAGGCATAGATCTTTTCGTGCGCCATTTGGTGATGAGTCATGAGTAGTAGGAATAATAGAATATTAGTAATACTCTTATTTGTAAGAAAATACTGTAGTGAAGCAGAGATGCAGTGGTGGAAGGGTTAGTGTCAAATGTTGGCACTCAAATTTTAATTCATACACACAAAAATTTAGTTTGTGTGTCATACATGGCACCTGACACCCCTTGGCTGTACTTTAGAGTTCCACTGAACCCAGTTTGAGAGATGCTGACCTATCCAATCCAGTGTTAGCAGACAAGCAATGGAGGCTCCCTACCCTTGCCCTGTCCTACACTCTTCCATTATGCTACTGTATGTTACAGGACATGATTGACATTTTTAGGTAACAACAAAGAATCTCCATTGCTACTGAACATTTTCACATCATGCAAAACATGAGAAAGTATCTGTAGTTCATTAGCTACTGTTGTCTATATAATCTTAAATCACCTATTGCACTCAAATGATCAAAACATGATGGGACAATTTAGCCCACATCTCCAACATCCTCTGTGTGGACCACCTCCGCTTCAGCAGCAACGCTGTAGACTCTGGCAACTGGCTTTGTACCAGAGTCTACTGCGCATGAGGAGGGTTCCGGGAACATGCCGTCCACACCTTCTTCCCAGGAACACCTCTACTGCGCATGTGCAAATCACCTGGAAAATTGCTGCCGCGTCATTATCAAGGTGATTTCTGTCTGCAATGCCAGCGGCCACCATGGGACTCCGGACAGGTAAGTATAATTATATGGGTGCAGGGTGTGCAGTGAGGGCCCCCCTAGACCCATTATAGATATGCCAACGATGCTGCCCCATGCATATTTGACAATTTTATCTGACTCTAAGGGGGTGGTGCATCTAATCTTTTAAAGAGGACTAATCAAGAAATTGCCAATAGCACAATAAATCTGATTCTACCTATCATTTGATAAAAATGTACTAGATAAATGATAGCTAGAAGTGTAGATTTGTCTGTTGTAGCAAGAAACAACAGGACACAGGAGCTCTGCAGAAAAATTACTACTGATAGCATGCACAAACTAACATGGCCACCAAGGCTACTTCCGGGGGAACAAAAGAGTAGTTGGCAGGGAGAACTTGTGCCAATCTAACAGTACACATCCACATCACCCTTCTTCTAGATAAAGATGCATCATGTGTGAGTAAGTACAGGGCCATGCAATATATGAAAATATACAGGTGTATGGATGCATTCCAGTGTGATGGTGACAGATGGGGACCTATACACAACAGTAGGTGCACCTACATTTTCAACTGATGGATTGGGTGGACTAGATGATTCAGACATCCCCAACAGTTTGCACCTGTTACACACATACAGGGTTCCTTCAGATCTCAGGACAAAAGTGTTAGGCCTGTTTGAAATAAATTGCATTGGACCCATTTTGTCACATCCCACAGTGGTTTGGATGTGCTTTGCATGACCTGGGTGGTTGTTAGTACACTTTGTATGTTGTCTTCAAATTTTTTTGTACAGTAATTTAGGCTTTGCTATGGGGACAGCAGTGCAAGTGTACCCTCAGTGAATTGGCCTTGTTGGTGAGGGAAGACCATCCCTTGGGATATTTCTTAGAATTAGAAGTGCCATGAATAGATCATATGCATCTCTGGAGCATTTCTTAAGCAAGTGTTTAGCAGAGCAGACTGCTCTCTCAGCTAGCCTATTTGACTGTAGGTATCGGAGTCAGGGTGTAATGTCCCCTTGTTTGGTGAACATTTGAACTGCATAGCATTGTCAGTGAGGAGCTGCTCCAGTATGCCATGCACAAATAAGCTTGTTAATTACCATAATGCTAGTTATGTTGGATAGATATAGATAGCCTGTTTCAAACCAGACAGAATATGAGTCTACCACCACCAGATGCACCTACCTCCTCCAATTAAAAATGTCTGCAACAGACCAGGGAAAGTCAGTACATCATGAAAAGGTTCCTTATTGTGATGAGTTCGCAGTTCATTGCAGGAGTACAAACAGCCGCAAAACATTCAAGGTCAGCAGACATGGAATCTCAGAAAAGAACATCCTTAGAGTTTTGCGTGGTGGCTTCACACCTAGGATGTCCTTAATGGACCTAAGCAGCAGAGAAATTGTGGGGAACGGGAGGGATGATAAACCGTTGACCTCGCAAGAGAATGCTATCAGAGAGGGTAAGCTCATCCCACATGGCAAAGAAGGATCTCAGATCATGAGGTAATTTCCTGGAAGAGATAGGCTATTGATTCAGGACAAATTGAGAAGAAGAAAAAAATCCATTATATCCAGATCATTGTCGTCAGGCGTGTCATACTGCAGTACCTGCACACAAAAGAGGGCATCAGCAATGTGCAGTTCCTTACTGTGCCTGTATACCCCTTCAATGTGCTTACCCCTTATAGAATGTGTGGTGGTTTGTGAAGTATTGTGATAGGTGGCTGATGTTCCACAGTGACAGGCTGCTCATATATGAACTCACACGTTTTTTTTGCAAGCAAAACTAATGCTATAAGAGTCCTTGGGGGGAATGTAATAGGGTGTGAGATTCAGAAAATGAGAGATTTTGGGAGAGTTTTCCTTTTTTTTAAAAAAAAAGTGGCAATCAGTTACATTGCAAAAATCAGCCTGGTTGTGCCATGTAAATGATGCCTCTTTAAAAAAAACAAGAGAACTCTCCCAAAATCTCTCACTTTCTGATTCTCACACCCAATTGCACTCCCCCCACCATGAAGCAAAAGCAACAGGCTTGTAGACTGAGCTTGTGTGCTGGAGCAGATGTTTGTTGGATAGCCTGTGTTTTAGAATAATCTGGTGTGACACCTTGGGAAGCAAGAAAGTACCCAACATATGGAACTTCAGATACTCAGAAATGACACTTGTCAGGGTTCAGTCACATGATAAGGGACTAGATTCATCATAATATTGCACTGAGGCATCAGTTAAGCTCCTCAATAGTGCAACACCAAACCAAGAAATTATCTACAATAATTTTGCATGGGTGCTCTTCAAAGAGATGCTGCATACACCCCTGAAAGACTTCTCTACCAGACCATATGCAATATGGCATCGATGAATGCATATCTGCCCATAGATGTCACCAATGTTGTTAGCATGGATGACTCCTTGTCAAGAGTGATTTGTCAGAAACCACACCTGGAATCCAAAGCTGTGAAGATTTCTATGTTTGGCATCACAGCAGTGACTTTTTCCATGGTCTTAAGAAGATGATGTGATCTTACGAGTGCTTTGTTTAAATGCACCGGGTCAATGCAAATACATACTGAGAAATCCTTTTCACAGCAGCTACTATGGCTAACACCAATGGTGTGGCTTTTTCCCACAGGAACAATTACACTGAGTGCTGTCATGCAGTGAAGCTCACCACCACCTTGTTCTTCATTGCAAGTTGAATTTGCATTTGGGGCACAAACTGTGGTGCAATGGTATTAGAAATTGAATCCAGAATAATCAATGCGTAGTAGATCTTGGTGAGGCAAGTTGTGTGGAATTCAATAAGTCTCCTGGTAACCAGTCAGCTTTGCAGATTAGGTGGCAACATTCTGGGATTTGGTCTGATTCTTGATTGCCTCAGCTGGGTTCAGAGCCTTTCTTGATGTCTGGACTTGTGGTGATTGGCTGTTAACACTTATCAGGAGTCTCCTTGACACTCTCTTGTGGGTTGTAATTACTCTGATTCTGTCAGTCCTGGGGAATATTGTCAATATCAATATTATCTACAGATCAACTAATGTAAATTCCCCTGAAGACCTGCTCAACAGCTTGTTACTGTGCAAATTGTTTGTGATATTTGAAAAAAACTATTCAGTATTTCTCTACAGTGCAATTAACTGTGCTATTCAGGAAACCCATTACCTATCAGTAATTCTCCCCTGTGGAAATTACATGTGCCATTTGTAAGAACTGTCCAGTATTTCTCTATAGTGCAACTGCAGTACCTGTGCTATTCTGAAAACATGTTACTTGCCATCATTTCTCTACCATACAATTACTTGTTCCATTTAGAACATCTATTGCCATTTCTCTATTGTGCAAACTACCTATGCAATTGAGAGGATCTGTCCAGCAATTCTCTGCAGTGCAATTATCTGTGCTATTTGGAAAACCTGCTAGAATATTCTTTATTGCAAATTACCTGTGCTATTCTGAGGATCTGATTAGCTGTTTTCTATATATAGTTTTAGCATCAGTAGTCATTTTGAAGTGTCCTGTTCCCTCTAAATATATGTTTCTGTAATCTGGGTTGTTATACTGTAGGCAACTTTTCTATGTTTGTACTTCTCTTTTCTCTTCACAGCTCGATACATCACCCCCTTTAAACCCCAATCAGATAGTTTCCTTTAGTAAAAATATTTATATGCTTCAAAAAATGGCATAAAATACTCTCATCAGTAGACTCACTTGACAGTACAAGCTGTTCCTTTCCAATACACATTATTGGAACTAACATCAGGTGGGCCTTAATAACTGCAATTAAATATAAGAGAATGGAAACAAAACACAATAACATCTTTCTACAGCACGCCATTACAGCTCTCCTTATCAGTTATCAATAGAGAGGGGAAGATGAAAATGAAAGCTTTCTATTTGTGATGAACATATAGCACAAATGTCATATATATTGATTAGAAAACAAAATGTAACACTGGTGCTCCAAAAATTCAGAACACTTCACCTATTCTTGGTTTGTTGTGATGTATTATTGGAGAATACAAAACTGAAGAGTTTCAGATGGAGACAGTTTTTTTTGTCATTGAATTATGTTTAGCAAATGTTTTAATATCATACTGAGTTAAAAGATAGTTGTTTGTCTGGCAGACTTATCTTCTTATGTAAGATTACAACATATTACCAGCTGTCTCATGGTTTCCCAGAAAGAGTGACTGCTTCTACCAGAGTGCCTGTGTCACCACTGATGTGCTCTGTGTCTTAGATATTCAGAATAATGCTTATTTGGACAGAATTATAATAGAGAGGTTTGTTGATATAGCTTATTGGGATGGTGCTGGTGGTCACAGTAGGCGCATAGCAGATGTGATAGTGACTGTTAGGCCACACAGAGAGATCTTAACCAGGATGCTGGGTTTATTAGTAAACAACAGCAGAGGGTAATGCAGGAACACAGTGGTAATGCAAGGGTTAACAGCAGTGGTATCAAAAGTGGGTAAAAGCAGGTATCTGGGAAGAGTTGTAACTGCCAGAAAGAGTATTGGTGCCCACCCTACCCCAATAAAAAAATAGGGGGTTGTCTTGCGGGGACGAAGTGTGGGCACACAATAGTTCACCCAATTCAAATTATAGCACACAGTAGTGCAGCCTTATTTCTATTACACCGCATAGTAGTAGCCCTTATTAATGGTATGCTACACAGTAGTAACCTTTATACACATTACGCCACACAAGATTACGCTTTATACACATTAGGTCACACATTATTACCCTTTATACACATTACGCCACACAATAGTACCCTTTATACACATTATGCCACACAGTAGTACCCTTTATACACATTACACCACACAGTAGTACCCTTTATACACATTACACCACACAGTAGTACCCTTTACACACATTAGGCCACTCAGTAGTACCCTTTATACTCATTATGTCACACAATAGTACCCTTTAAACACATTACACAACACAGTAGTACCCTTTATACACATTATACCACACAGTAGTACCCTTTATACACATTACACCACACAGTAGTACCCTTTACACACATTAGGCCACACAGTAGTACCCTTTATACACATTACATCACACAATAGTACCCTTTAAACATATTACACCACACAGTAGTACCCTTTATACACATTACACCACACAGTAGTACCCTTTATACACATTACACCACACAGTAGTACCCTTTACACACATTAGGCCACACAGTAGTACCCTTTATACACATTACGTCACACAATAGTACCCTTTAAACATATTACACCACACAGTAGTACCCTTTATACACATTATGCAGTACGGATGGTGTAATGATTAGCATTACTGCCTCACAGCACTGAGGTCATGGGTTCGATTCCCACCATGGCCCTAACTGTGTGGAGTTTGTATATTCTCCCTGTACTTGCGTGGGTTTCCTCCGGGTACTCTGGTTTCCTCCCACAATCCAAAAATATACTGGTAGGTTAATTGGCTCCTAAGAAAATTAACCCTAGCGTGAACGTGTGTTTATGAGATTGGGAATATAGATTGTAAGCTCCACTGGGGCAGGGGCTGATGTGAATAGCCAATTATTCTCTGTAAAGTGCTGTGGAATGTGTGTGCGCTATATAAATAACTGGTAATAAATAAATAATAATTATGCCACAAGGTAGTACCCTTTATACATATTACGCCACACAGTAGTACCCTTTATACACATTAAATAATTACCAAGGTAATGGGTCTGGCGCTGAAAAAGAGATTATTTTACCATGAGCAGCTGAATGAAGGGATAGTTAATCCCACTAAGACAATATAGGAATAGGTATAAACAGCGCTTATAAAGCTGGATATGGTAAAAAAAAATTACATTTAATTAAACATAATATTATAAAAGATTAATGTTGCAACATATCATAAAAAGTATATATACAAAACAAGGAAAATGGGCAAATATTAGCACTATATAGTTGAATTGTTAATACTGAATAAGTATGAACTGGGATTTATGTGCAAATTATGTCCATGGAGACAGGCCACAGTCCTGGGAATATACAAGGTAGCGATGTTGGTGATTACCCACAGATGGAATAGATGAATGACCTCTTGGCAGCTTGATTGTGGACCATATTTGCCTACCCTCCCGGAATGTCCGGGAGGCTCCCAAAAATTGGGTGACCCTCCTGACCCCCCGGAAAGGTGGGCAAGCCTCCCGCTTTCCCTGTAGCCCCTCCATGACCCTCCTCGGCCGCCCGTAGCATAGAACAAGTGGGTGGTCCGAGGGGGACCGATGACGCGATACGCGCTGAATCGCGTCATCGTAGCTCTGCCCCCACTATACAGCACCTCTTTTCTCAGCGCTGCACAGCGGGGAGCAAAGTCATGATGACGCGACTCTGATGCCACGCCTCCGGACCGTCCACTTTCCTGTCGGCCATGCCCCTGGACCACCCATCCTGCTGCCGGCCACGCCCCCATGCACCTCCAATGCTGCCTCCTTTCGGAGGAGGAGGCAGCAAAGGAGGTAAGTATGTTGTGGACCCAGAATTAGTCTGGTCATTATACATAGTTGTACATTGTAATGTAGTTCCCTTCTGTGGACATTTAGGCTTGCCTCCAGGTGAAATCCAATGTAAAGCAGTACCCAGCTTCTACATCACGCTGTATGCCACAGCTTTGTCAAGCGTTGCCACAGTATTGCAATGGGAGTAATGTCACTTGTAAAGCGTAAAGCAATGATAATCATGTTTGGGGTTTTTTAGCAGAAATTTCACTGTTCTGTAGTACAGGTTGAGTATCCCCTGTATTGCAAAAAGAATGTCAATGTATTTACTAAAGATGAGGTTTAAGGCAGTAACTGTAATACATGCAAAAAAAAAAACAAAAGCCTGATTTTGAAGTTTGAATTACTATTGCTATTGTCTATTTAAATCCAGCTCTCAAAGCTGCTGATTCTCTTTGTAAAAAGTGATCTTTTGTAGCAAAGCCTAATAACTTTTTTCCATTAGTCAATATCCAAAACCCAGAAAGAATCATTTTGCTGCAATGGATGTATTACTTTTTTTTTAGCTAAATAATAGTTTTCCATTTAATATATACTAGCTCTTCTACCCGTTCTTCACACAGGAGTTCCTTATTTTCATGGTTGTAAATATAAATGAGTGTTAAAAATTTGGTAAATCTATAGAGATCTAAATTTGAGACGTCTTAATGTAAGTAAATATTAGTCCATTGTTCTTGGCGTTACCCGAGGAGCACCCGAAGCAGATACGGTAAGAAGTGACAGGACCATTTTTGTAGTTTATTAAATTCTACACACTGGAGGTACACTCCAAATTTTTATCCGATTGTCCGTTTGGGCGTTATTGCTCACGCAACGATAATTATGTCATTATGTATGGTTTCCTATTTCCCACCTGCAGAATACCTATGTTAAATTTCATCTTCCTAACATATCGGGAAGTAAGAGAATTAGTGATGAGTCAGTGTGAGTGAGCGAGTGAAGGCTTTTGAATTTTTGTAGTTTATTAAATTCTACCCACTGGCGGTGCAATCCAAATGTTGATGCGATTGTCCGTTTGGGCGTTATCGTTCACGCAACACAAACCACGCATCAGTAATGATGTCATTATGTCAACCCCCTTTTCATACCTTTAGGGGAGGTTTATTAAAATTCTCATTACATAGATTTCCTATTTCCCACCTGAAGGAGGCCTATGTTAAATTTCAGCTTCCTGACATGAGTCAGTGAGTGAGTCAGTGAGTGAGTCAGTGAGAGCTTTCGCATATATATATATATATATATATATATATAAAGTTACAAATGGTGGCACTCGTAGGACATGTAGCAATAATAAATGACACAGCTGTCAAAAATCTGCAGTCAACGTTTCGTTAATTTAATAACGTCATCAGGATACAGACATAACATAAGACAAACAATATATAGCCACTTACCCCACCTCGTGTGTCCCTGCCATCGCCGTCAGCGCCGGGTCCTACGACAACACCCTCCGGCGCTACGCACTTCCTGTGCGCCCGGCCGCGTCTGGCGGTTGCTAGGGAATGGAACAACAATAATAGTGACAGCATGAATGAATACCGTGCATCAGAGCTCTCGCCTATTCCTCTCCCCTCCACCAAAATCGCTACATGAATATTGTCTAGTTACCTAGACAGGGGAAAATAAACGTCCCCACCCTACAAAAGAACACTATATCTATAAAAAAGATATACAGTAATATCACAGTAATGAACATATAATAAACAGGGGCATCGCAGACAAACTGAGCTATACCTAAGTGCAGCAGTGAATGGATAATTTGATAATATATTAAAGACAAGGACACACGTCCTTACAAAAAGCAATTCAAGGGGAGGTGCTCATTGAGACCTTTTGGAGTGATCGTACTCAATCGATAAATCCACCGGGCCTCTTTCTGCAACAGAGCCTTACCCCTGTCACCCCCACGGAGATTTTTGGGGACAGTATCTATGATCTTGTATCTAAGGGTGGCGAGACCATGATTAAATGCCTTAAAATGTCTCGCTACAGGCTGGTTCATGCCACTTTTACCACCCTCTTATGCCTGTCGTATGGCGGACCTATGTAACGCCATACGTTCTTTAAATTGTCTCGTTGTTTTGCCCACGTAAAGGAGACCACACGGGCAACGAATGATGTATATAACATGAGTACTACTACAGGACAAGATATGGCGTATGGCGATACGTTCCCCCGAATGTGGGTGGGCGAACGAATCCCCTTACTCCATAAAACTGTGCAGCGATAGCACCCTGGCTTTCTGGACAGAAAAGTGTGCAGTCCACCAGCTGGTATGGAAGAAACATCATTTTTCAATAGCCAATCTTTGAGGTTTCTATTCCTAGTGAAACTCGGCAGCAATCTAGATTTACTGAGCATCTTCAAATCCGGATCCGAGGTCACAATTGGCCACAGGTTTTTAGCAACCTTCGTGATCATCGGACTGGCATTGTTGTACTGCTGGACAAATGGAATAATGTCCATACTGCTCACTTTCTTCTTGGACTTTGTGGAAATAAGGGTGTTTGATCGTGGGATTTCTAGAACCCTCCTCTTGGCCTCTAATAGATCGTCTAAATTGTATCCCCTGGTCAAAAATTGGCGTGTCATCATATCTATCTCCTTAACGGTGTTTACTGGATCATATGAGATCCTGTGTATCCGCAAAAACTGCGAGAATGGGAGTCCCTTCTTAGTGGAGGCCAGGTGTTGACTACTCGCATGCAGAATAGTATTGCGGTCTGTGCTCTTCTTAAATAATGAGGTATGTATTTGACCTTCTTTTACAGAAATCTGTACATCTAGATAATTGACATGTTGAGTACTGGTACAGTAAGTAAATTTGATCGTATTGTCCATCGAGTTGACCCTTAGCATCAGGTCACTGAACTCAGATTCTGTTCCTAGCCAAATCAGAAACAGGTCGTCGATGTAGCGGACAAAGAACAAAATCTTTTCCGCAACCTCTGTGTCATCAAAAAATGCCTGTTGTTCCACTTCAAACATATAGCTATTTGCGAATGCCGGGGCTACGCAGGACCCCATTGCACAGCCTTGTTGCTGGACATACCAGCGGGAGTCAAACAGAAAATAGTTTCTTTTCAGGGTTAGTTCCAGCAACTTAATAAAGAATGACAGTTCAGGTCCAGTGTATATGGGACTGGCGGACAACAATGTCGCTACAGCTGTTAGACCACCCGAATGCGGTATATTAGTATATAGACTCACTATATCAAGAGTACAGAGAAGCGCATTGGGAGGGAGGGCAGGTAGGTTCTGTAACCGTGTTAACAATGAGGTAGTATCCTTCAAATAGGTTCTTTGCGATTGGACTACAGGTTGGAGGTAAAAATCAAGATATTGGGACACTTTGTAATAAATTGATTCCCTGGCTGCTATGATCGGGCGGCCAGGGGGAACAGTTGGATTTTTGTGTATTTTTGGCAATGTGTACAGCACCGGTGCCACTGGGTGCTGCTGTATCAGGGTCTTCATTGTAGCAACTGTGATAATGCCATTAACCGTCGCTTCCTCCAATACTGCTTTTAGCTCGGTTTCAAACCTAGATGTAGGATCGGTCGATAATTCTAGATAAACTTGGGGGTCTTCTAATTGTCGGTAAATCTCTTGTTTGTATTGAGATAAGTCCTGTATGACAATACCGCCCCCCTTATCAGCGGGGCGTATGACAATACTCCTGTCCTGACTGAGGGTTTTCAGTGTATCCCACTCCGATTTGGACATATTGGAGTTGCTCGACTTCAAAGACTGAATAGAACCCATAACCTGTTTATCTAGTGACCGGTTGAAACATCTAAGGGAAGTATTCATACTGACTGGATCAAAGCTCGATGTACCTTTGATCTTCCTCAATGGGTTAACAGTATTCAAGTCAGATAATTCAGATTCCCCAAAGTGTTCCCGTAACCTCAGTTTTCTATTGAACCTGAATACGTCAAGTTTCCACTGGAATTCATTAAACTGACAGGACGGTACAAAGGAAAGTCCTTTATTGAGTAGTTTTTTCTCATCCGGAGATAAAGTTCTGCTAGAGAGATTGAAGACTATTTCTTCTTTGCAGCCTTGTTCTTTCGCTTTGAGGATCCTTTGCCACTGTCCTCCTCTGCAGGTAAACGGTCTCCTCTTGTTTCTCGCTGAGCGCGAGTACTGACCCCTAAAGGGGGTTTACCTGTGGTGAATCTGCTGCTGCTTGCCTCAGTGTCACTTTGTGAAGACTGACCGCCACTCGATGTTTCAGTATCTCCTGCAAATCTCCTAAAATTCCTTTGTCGTGGATTATACGCCCGTTTATAGCTGGGATTTAATGCCCAGGGGTAGACTCTCCCTTCAGCGTAATCCTTCTGCACTAAGCTCAGCTTGTTCCGTTTGAACTTCACCAGGTCTCTGCGGTAATTTTCTACTTGTGTGGCTAGTTTGCCCAACCAGTCTGAACTCTGATCCAATTGTATAGTAGGAAGATGTTTGATCTCAAATTCTTCCTTCTTCTTCTTAATTTCTTTAAGCTCTCTTGCTGATTCTGCAATTACCAGTAAGATCAGATCCAGGCTGCACTTGTTCAAAATAGCTGCCCACTTACGGCAGAACTCCGCGTTGTATTTCCCTATCGTGGGGGAATTTCTTATTCGAAATCCCCTAGGAATCTGACCACTGCGGTGATAGTCCGAGAGTGTTACCCCGTGTAAGAAGAAATCAGCGTCCTTTTTTGACAGCCTCAGTAGTTGCACATATAGTTGTTCCGCTGATTCTCCCCCTTCTGATTGCTCAAAGTGTTCCTTGAACCGAATCGTGTCTGCATCCACATCAGAAAAGCTCAAGGTTTCCCCCACGGGCAGAGCAATATTTCTGATGCCAGAATTCTCTTGCATGCTCAAAACATAAAAGTTAAAAACAAAACCAGAATCAGGTCTTTAGGTAAAAGCAGCTGATGATGTATACTTGAAATAGTAATGGATGAT
Organism: Pseudophryne corroboree; assembly: GCF_028390025.1. Lineage (NCBI taxonomy): Eukaryota > Metazoa > Chordata > Amphibia > Anura > Myobatrachidae > Pseudophryne > Pseudophryne corroboree. The sequence goes on along the minus strand of NC_086445.1, from coordinate 948,139,979 downwards.
GCCTTGCCGAATAGGTGTAGGAAACACACTGTCAGTCCCAAAGAACGTTCCGTGGTAATCCCATACCAAATATCTATACAACAAATAGCCGGCACTCTCTCCTAGAGTGTATTCGTGCCTTGGTGCCTCCCTGCTTGGTTTAGCAACCAGATATAAAGTTACAAATGGTGGCACTCGTAGGACTTGTAGCAATAATAAATGACACAGCTGTCAAAAATCTGCAGTCAACGTTTCGTTAATTTAATAACGTCATCAGGATACAGACATAACATAAGACAAACAATATATAGCCACTTACCCCACCTCGTGTGTCCCTGCCATCGCCGTCAGCGCCGGGTCCTACGACAACACCCTCCGGCGCTACGCACTTCCTGTGCGCCCGGCAGCGTCTGGCGGTTGCTAGGGAACGGAACAACAATAATAGTGACAGCATGAATGAATACCGTGCATCCGAGCTCTCGCCTATTCCTCTCCCCTCCACCAAAATCGCTACATGAATATTGTCTAGTTACCTAGACAGGGGAAAATAAACGTCCCCACCCTACAAAAGAACACTATATCTATAAAAAAGATATACAGTAATATCACAGTTATGAACATATAATAAACAGGGGCATCGCAGGCAAACTGAGCTATACCTAAGTGCAGCAGTGAATGGATAATTTGATAATATATTAAAGACAAGGACACACGTCCTTACGAAAAGCAATTCAAGGGGAGGTGCTCATTGAGACCTTTTGGAGTGATCGTACTCAATCGATAAATCCACCGGGCCTCTTTCTGCAACAGAGCCTTACCCCTGTCACCCCCACGGAGATTTATGGGGACAGTATCTATGATCTTGTATCTAAGGGTGGCGAGACCATGATTAAATGCCTTAAAATGTCTCGCTACAGGCTGGTTCATGCCACTTTTACCACCCTCTAATGCCTGTCGTATGGCGGACCTATGTAACGCCATACGTTCTTTAAATTGTCTTATTGTTTTGCCCACGTAAAGGAGACCACACGGGCAACGAATGATGTATATAACATGAGTACTACTACAGGACAAGATATGGCGTATGGCGATACGTTCCCCCGAATGTGGGTGGGCGAACGAATCCCCATACTCAATAAAACTGCAGGTAGTACAGCCTGTGCAGCGATAGCACCCTGGCTTTCTGGACAGAAAAGTGTGCAGTCCACCCGCTGGTATGGAAGAAACATCATTTTTCACTAGCCAATCTTTGAGGTTTCTATTCCTAGTGAAACTCGGCAGCAATCTAGATTTACTGAGCATCTTCAAATCCGGATCCGAGGTCACAATTGGCCACAGGTTTTTAGCAACCTTCGTGATCATCGGACTGGCATTGTTGTACTGCTGGACAAATGGAATAATGTCCATACTGCTCACTTTCTTCTTGGACTTTGTGGAAATAAGGGTGTTTGATCGTGGGATTTCCAGAACCCTCCTCTTGGCCTCTAATAGATCGTCTAAATTGTATCCCCTGGTCAAAAATTGGCGTGTCATCATATCTATCTCCTTAACGGTGTTTACTGGATCATCTGAGATCTTGTGTATCCGCAAAAACTGCGAGAATGGGAGTCCCTTCTTAGTGGAGGCCGGGTGTTGACTACTCGCATGCAGAATAGTATTGCGGTCTGTGCTCTTCTTAAATAATGAGGTATGTATTTGACCTTCTTTTACAGAAATCTGTACATCTAGATAATTGACATGTTGAGTACTGGTACAGTAAGTAAATTTGATCGTATTGTCCAACGAGTTGACCCTTAGCATCAGGTCACTGAACTCAGATTCTGTTCCTAGCCAAATCAGAAACAGGTCGTCGATGTAGCGGACAAAGAACAAAATCTTTTCCGCAACCTCTGTGTCATCAAAAAATGCCTGTTGTTCCACTTCAAACATATAGCTATTTGCGAATGCCGGGGCTACGCAGGACCCCATCGCACAGCCTTGTTGCTGGACATACCAGCGGGAGTCAAACAGAAAATAGTTTCTTTTCAGGGTTAGTTCCAGCAACTTAATAAAGAATGACAGTTCAGGTCCAGTGTATATGGGACTGGCGGACAACAATGTCGCTACAGCTGTTAGACCACCCGAATGCGGTATATTAGTATATAGACTCACTATATCAAGAGTACAGAGAAGCGCATTGGGAGGGAGGGCAGGTAGGTTCTGTAACCGTGTTAACAATGAGGTAGTATCCTTCAAATAGGTTCTTTGCGATTGGACTACAGGTTGGAGGTAAAAATCAAGATATTGGGACACTTTGTAATAAATTGATTCCCTGGCTGCTATGATCGGGCGGCCAGGGGGAACAGTTGGATTTTTGTGTATTTTTGGCAATGTGTACAGCACCGGTGCCACTGGGTGCTGCTGTATCAGGGTCTTCATTGTAGCAACTGTGATAATGCCATTAACCGTCGCTTCCTCCAATACTGCTTTTAGCTCGGTTTCAAACCTAGATGTAGGATCGGTCGATAATTCTAGATAAACTTGGGGGTCTTCTAATTGTCGGTAAATCTCTTGTTTGTATTGAGATAAGTCCTGTATAACAATACCGCCCCCCTTATCAGCGGGGCGTATGACAATACTCCTGTCCTGACTGAGGGTTTTCAGTGTATCCCACTCCGATTTGGACATATTGGAATTGCTCGACTTCAAAGACTGAATAGAACCCATAACCTGTTTATCTAGTGACCGGTTGAAACATCTAAGGGAAGTATTCATACTGACTGGATCAAAGCTCGATGTACCTTTGATCTTCCTCAATGGGTTAACAGTATTCAAGTCAGATGATTCAGATTCCCCAAAGTGTTCCCGTAACCTCAGTTTTCTATTGAACCTGAATGCGTCAAGTTTCCACTGGAATTCATTAAACTGACAGGAAGGTACAAAGGAAAGTCCTTTATTGAGTAGTTTTTTCTCATCCGGAGATAAAGTTCTGCTAGAGAGATTGAAGACTATTTCTTCTTTGCAGCCTTGTTCTTTCGCTTTGAGGATCCTTTGCCACTGTCCTCCTCTGCGGGTAAACGGTCTCCTCTTGTTTCTCGCTGAGCGCGAGTACTGACCCCTAAAGGGGGTTTACCTGTGGTGGATCTGCTGCTGCTTGCCTCAGTGTCACTTTGTGAAGACTGACCGCCACTCGATGTTTCAGTATCTCCTGCAAATCTCCTAAAATTCCTTTGTCGTGGATTATACGCTCGTTTATAGCTGGGATTTAATGCCCAGGGGTAGACTCTCCCTTCAGCGTAATCCTTCTGCACTAAGCTCAGCTTGTTCCGTTTGAACTTCACCAGGTCTCTGCGGTAATTTTCTACTTGTGTGGCTAGTTTGCCCAACCAGTCTGAACTCTGATCCAATTGTATAGTAGGAAGATGTTTGATCTCAAATTCTTCCTTCTTCTTCTTAATTTCTTTAAGCTCTCTTGCTGATTCTGCAATTACCAGTAAGATCAGATCCAGGCTGCACTTGTTCAAAATAGCTGCCCACTTACGGCAGAACTCCGCGTTGTATTTCCCTATCGTGGGGGAATTTCTTATTCGAAATCCCCTAGAAATCTGACCACTGCGGTGATAGTCCGAGAGTGTTACCCCGTGTAAGAAGAAATCAACTTCCTTTTTTGACAGCCTCAGTAGTTGCACATATAGTTGTTCCGCTGATTCTCCCCCTTCTGATTGCTCAAAGTGTTCCTTGAACCGAATCGTGTCTGCATCCACATCAGAAAAGCTCAAGGTTTCCCCCACGGGCAGAGCAATATTTCTGATGCCAGAATTCTCTTGCATGCTCAAAACATAAAAGTTAAAAACAAAACCAGAATCAGGTCTTTAGGTAAAAGCAGCTGATGATGTATACTTGAAATAGTAATGGATGATGCCTTGCCGAATAGGTGTAGGAAACACACTGTCAGTCCCAAAGAACGTTCCGTGGTAATCCCATACCAAATATCTATACAACAAATAGCCGGCACTCTCTCCTAGAGTGTATTCGTGCCTTGGTGCCTCCCTGCTTGGTTTAGCAACCAGATATAAAGTTACAAATGGTGGCACTCGTAGGACTTGTAGCAATAATAAATGACACAGCGGTCAAAAATCTGCAGTCAACGTTTCGTTAATTTAATAACGTCATCAGGATACAGACATAACATAAGACAAACAATATATAGCCACTTACCCCACCTCGTGTGTCCCTGCCATCGCCGTCAGCGCCGGGTCCTACGACAACACCCTCCGGCGCTACGCACTTCCTGTACGCCCGGCCGCGTCTGGCGGTTGCTAGGGAACGGAACAACAATAATAGTGACAGCATGAATGAATACCGTGCATCCGAGCTCTCGCCTATTCCTCTCCCCTCCACCAAAATCGCTACATGAATATTGTCTAGTTACCCAGACAGGGGAAAATAAACGTCCCCACCCTACAAAAGAACACTATATCTATAAAAAAGATATACAGTAATATCACAGAAATGAACATATAATAAACAGGGGCATCGCAGGCAAACTGAGCTATACCTAAGTGCAGCAGTGAATGGATAATTTGATAATATATTAAAGACAAGGACACACGTCCTTACAAAAAGCAATTCAAGGGGAGGTGCTCATTGAGACCTTTTGGAGTGATCGTACTTAATCGATAAATCCACCGGGCCTCTTTCTGCAACAGAGCCTTACCCCTGCCACCTCCACGGAGATTTTTGGGGACAGTATCTATGATCTTGTATCTAAGGGTGGCGAGACCATGATTAAATGCCTTAAAATGTCTCGCTACAGGCTGGTTCATGCCACTTTTACCACCCTCTAATGCCTGTCGTATGGCGGACCTATGTAACGCCATACGTTCTTTAAATTGTCTCATTGTTTTGCCCACGTAAAGGAGACCACACGGGCAAGGAATGATGTATATAACATGAGTACTACTACAGGACAAGATATGGCGTATGGCGATACGTTCCCCCGAATGTGGGTGGGCGAACGAATCCCCATACTCCATAAAACTGCAGGTAGTACAGCCTGTGCAGCGATAGCACCCTGGCTTTCTGGACAGAAAAGTGTGCAGTCCACCCGCTGGTATGGAAGAAACATCATTTTTCACTAGCCAATCTTTGAGGTTTCTATTCCTAGTGAAACTCGGCAGCAATCTAGATTGCTGCCGAGTTTCACTAGGAATAGAAACCTCAAAGATTGGCTAGTGAAAAATGATGTTTCTTCCATACCAGCGGGTGGACTGCACACTTTTCTGTCCAGAAAGCCAGGGTGCTATCGCTGCACAGGCTGTACTACCTGCAGTTTTATGGAGTATGGGTATTCGTTCGCCCACCCACATTCGGGGGAACGTATCGCTATACGCCATATCTTGTCCTGTAGTAGTACTCATGTTATATACATAATTCGTTGCCCGTGTGGTCTCCTTTACGTGGGCAAAACAACGAGACAATTTAAAGAACGTATGGCGTTACATAGGTCCGCCATACGACAGGCATTAGAGGGTGGTAAAAGTGGCATGAACCAGCCTGTAGTGAGACATTTTAAGGCATTTAATCATGGTCTCGCCACCCTTAGATACAAGATCATAGATACTGTCCCCAAAAATCTCCGTGGGGGTGACAGGGGTAAGGCTCTGTTGCAGAAAGAGGCCCGGTGGATTTATCGATTGAGTACGATCACTCCAAAAGGTCTCAATGACCACCTCCCCTTGAATTGCTTTTTGTAAGGACGTGTGTCCTTGTCTTTAATATATTATCAAATTATCCATTCACTGCTGCACTTAGGTATAGCTCAGTTTGCCTGCGATGCCCCTGTTTATTATATGTTCATTACTGTGATATTACTGTATATCTTTTTTATAGATATAGTGTTCTTTTGTAGGGTGGGGGCGTTTATTTTCCCCTGTCTGGGTAACTAGACAATATTCATGTAGCGATTTTGGTGGAGGGGAGACGAATAGGCGAGAGCTCTGATGCACGGTATTCATTCATACTGTCACTATTATTGTTGTTCCGTTCCCTAGCAACCGCCAGACGCGGCCGGGCGCACAGGAAGTGCGTAGCGCCGGAGGGTGTTGTCGTAGGACCCGGCGCTGACGGCGATGGCAGGGACACACGAGGTGGGGTAAGTGGCTATATATTGTTTGTCTTATGTTATGTCTGTATCCTGATGACGTTATTAAATTAACGAAACGTTGACTGCAGATTTTTGACCGCTGTGTCATTTATTATTGCTACAAGTCCTACGAGTGCCACCATTTGTAACTTTATATCTGGTTGCTAAACCAAGCAGGGAGGCACCAAGGCACGAATACACTCTAGGAGAGAGTGCCGGCTATTTGTTGTATAGATATTTGGTATGGGATTACCACGGAACGTTCTTTGGGACTGACAGTGTGTTTCCTACACCTATTCGGCAAGGCATCATCCATTACTATTTCAAGTATACATCATCAGCTGCTTTTACCTAAAGACCTGATTCTGGTTTTGTTTTTAACTTTTATGTTTTGAGCATGCAAGAGAATTCTGGCATCAGAAATATTGCTCTGCCCGTGGGGGAAACCTTGAGCTTTTCTGATGTGGATGCAGACACGATTCGGTTCAAGGAACACTTTGAGCAATCAGAAGGGGGAGAATCAGCGGAACAACTATATGTGCAACTACTGAGGCTGTCAAAAAAGGAAGTTGATTTCTTCTTACACGGGGTAACACTCTCGGACTATCACCGCAGTGGTCAGATTCCTAGGGGATTTCGAATAAGAAATTCCCCCACGATAGGGAAATACAACGCGGAGTTCTGCCGTAAGTGGGCAGCTATTTTGAACAAGTGCAGCCTGGATCTGATCTTACTGGTAATTGCAGAATCAGCAAGAGAGCTTAAAGAAATTAAGAAGAAGAAGGAAGAATTTGAGATCAAACATCTTCCTACTATACAATTGGATCAGAGTTCAGACTGGTTGGGCAAACTAGCCACACAAGTAGAAAATTACCGCAGAGACCTGGTGAAGTTCAAACGGAACAAGCTGAGCTTAGTGCAGAAGGATTACGCTGAAGGGAGAGTCTACCCCTGGGCATTAAATCCCAGCTATAAACGGGCGTATAATCCACGACAAAGGAATTTTAGGAGATTTGCAGGAGATACTGAAACATCGAGTGGCGGTCAGTCTTCACAAAGTGACACTGAGGCAAGCAGCAGCAGATCCACCACAGGTAAACCCCCTTTAGGGGTCAGTACTCGCGCTCAGCGAGAAACAAGAGGAGACCGTTTACCCGCAGAGGAGGACAGTGGCAAAGGATCCTCAAAGCGAAAGAACAAGGCTGCAAAGAAGAAATAGTCTTCAATCTCTCTAGCAGAACTTTATCTCCGGATGAGAAAAAACTACTCAATAAAGGACTTTCCTTTGTACCGTCCTGTCAGTTTAATGAATTCCAGTGGAAACTTGACGCATTCAGGTTCAATAGAAAACTGAGGTTACGGGAACACTTTGGGGAATCTGAATCATCTGACTTGAATACTGTTAACCCATTGAGGAAGATCAAAGGTACATCGAGCTTTGATCCAGTCAGTATGAATACTTCCCTTAGATGTTTCAACCGGTCACTAGATAAACAGGTTATGGGTTCTATTCAGTCTTTGAAGTCGAGCAACTCCAATATGTCCAAATCGGAGTGGGATACACTGAAAACCCTCAGTCAGGACAGGAGTATTGTCATACGCCCCGCTGATAAGGGGGGCGGTATTGTCATACAGGACTTATCTCAATACAAACAAGAGATTTACCGACAATTAGAAGACCCCCAAGTTTATCTAGAATTATCGACCGATCCTACATCTAGGTTTGAAACCGAGCTAAAAGCAGTATTGGAGGAAGCGACGGTTAATGGCATTATCACAGTTGCTACAATGAAGACCCTGATACAGCAGCACCCAGTGGCACCGGTGCTGTACACATTGCCAAAAATACACAAAAATCCAACTGTTCCCCCTGGCCGCCCGATCATAGCAGCCAGGGAATCAATTTATTACAAAGTGTCCCAATATCTTGATTTTTACCTCCAACCTGTAGTCCAATCGCAAAGAACCTATTTAAAGGATACTACCTCATTGTTAACACGGTTACAGAACCTACCTGCCCTCCCTCCCAATGCGCTTCTCTGTACTCTTGATATAGTGAGTCTATATACTAATATACCGCATTCGGGTGGTCTAACAGCTGTAGCGACATTGTTGTCCGCCAGTCCCATATACACTGGACCTGAACTGTCATTCTTTATTAAGTTGCTGGAACTAACCCTGAAAAGAAACTATTTTCTGTTTGACTCCCGCTGGTATGTCCAGCAACAAGGCTGTGCGATGGGGTCCTGCGTAGCACCGGCATTCGCAAATAGCTATATGTTTGAAGTGGAACAACAGGCATTTTTTGATGACACAGAGGTTGCGGAAAAGATTTTGTTCTTTGTCCGCTACATCGACGACCTGTTTCTGATTTGGCTAGGAACAGAATCTGAGTTCAGTGACCTGATGCTAAGGGTCAACTCGATGGACAATACGATCAAATTTACTTACTGTACCAGTACTCAACATGTCAATTATCTAGATGTACAGATTTCTGTAAAAGAAGGTCAAATACATACCTCATTATTTAAGAAGAGCACAGACCGCAATACTATTCTGCATGCGAGTAGTCAACACCCGGCCTCCACTAAGAAGGGACTCCCATTCTCGCAGTTTTTGCGGATACACAGGATCTCAGATGATCCAGTAAACACCGTTAAGGAGATAGATATGATGACACGCCAATTTTTGACCAGGGGATACAATTTAGACGATCTATTAGAGGCCAAGAGGAGGGTTCTGGAAATCCCACGATCAAACACCCTTATTTCCACAAAGTCCAAGAAGAAAGTGAGCAGTATGGACATTATTCCATTTGTCCAGCAGTACAACAATGCCAGTCCGATGATCACGAAGGTTGCTAAAAACCTGTGGCCAATTGTGACCTCGGATCCGGATTTGAAGATGTTCAGTAAATCTAGATTGCTGCCGAGTTTCACTAGGAATAGAAACCTCAAAGATTGGCTAGTGAAAAATTATGTTTCTTCCATACCAGCGGGTGGACTGCACACTTTTCTGTCCAGAAAGCCAGGGTGCTATCGCTGCACAGGCTGTACTACCTGCAGTTTTATGGAGTATGGGGATTCGTTCGCCCACCCACATTCGGGGGAACGTATCGCCATACGCCATATCTTGTCCTGTAGTAGTACTCATGTTATATACATCATTCGTTGCCCGTGTGGTCTCCTTTACGTGGGCAAAACAACGAGACAATTTAAAGAACGTATGGCGTTACATAGGTCCGCCATACGACAGGCATTAGAGGGTGGTAAAAGTGGCATGAACCAGCCTGTAGCGAGACATTTTAAGGCATTTAATCATGGTCTCGCCACCCTTAGATACAAGATCATAGATACTGTCCCCAAAAATCTCCGTGGGGGTGACAGGGGTAAGGCTCTGTTGCAGAATGAGGCCCGGTGGATTTATCGATTGAGTACGATCACTCCAAAAGGTCTCAATGAGCACCTCCCCTTGAATTGCTTTTTGTAAGGATGTGTGTCCTTGTCTTTAATATATTATCAAATTATCCATTCACTGCTGCACTTAGGTATAGCTCAGTTTGCCTGCGATGCCCCTGTTTATTATATGTTCATTACTGTGATATTACTGTATATCTTTTTTTACATAGATATAGTGTTCTTTTGTAGGGTGGGGACGTTTATTTTCCCCTGTCTGGGTAACTAGACAATATTCATGTAGCGATTTTGGTGGAGGGGAGAGGAATAGGCGAGAGCTCTGATGCACGGTATTCATTCATGCTGTCACTATTATTGTTGTTCCGTTCCCTAGCAACCGCCAGACACGGCCGGGCGCACAGGAAGTGCGTAGCGCCGGAGGGTGTTGTCGTAGGAATCGGCGCTGATGGCGATGGCAGGGACACACGAGGTGGGGTAAGTGGCTATATATTGTTTGTCTTATGTTATGTCTGTATCCTGATGACGTTATTAAATTAACGAAACGTTGACTGCAGATTTTTGACCGCTGTGTCATTTATTATTGCTACAAGTCCTACGAGTGCCACCATTTGTAACTTTATATCTGGTTGCTAAACCAAGCAGGGAGGCACCAAGGCACGAATACACTCTAGGAGAGAGTGCCGGCTATTTGTTGTATATATATATATATATATATATATGACCTAATTCTAAGACATACGCATCTACAGCCGCTCTTCCATACACCCACAGATGGCATTCTACTTACTTTTATATGCAAATGCAGGAATCCGCTGATGTGTGCTGAAATCTGTGCGACTGAAAGTGGAAGCCTATCCATCTGGGGTTCAGTCTTCAGACACAACCTTCATTAGGGTCTGGACTTACACCAGCCCCATGCTACGTGCGAAAGATCTGTCCAAATGCTATGATCGCGCATGTACGTTGAATATCCCAACCTCAACAGTCCCATGAAACTCCCTGTGTGTTTTCGGTAGAAACAGCCCCATTTTTGGATGAAAATCGGGCTGTTTCCGGGGATTTGGTTTCTCCTGTCTGAGGCATGTGAAGCAAAATCCCAGATAAGTTGGTGCAGTAATTAACCACGGCTAATTGTATACCTCCACCCCCCCACCCTTGGTGTGTCCATACATTTCACAATAAAAAGTCTTCTACTAGTCTGTTCTGACCTATCATTCAAGAAAGTATAGCCATCTAGTAGACATTTACATCTGTAAATTTTCAAGAAAGCTCTGCGTATTATAATTCCCAGTGGTAGGACTCCTCTAGAGATGATAAAATTGTTCAACATTATTAGTATTTGTGAATTATGCATTTCGTGAAATTTGTAGCCTACTTTGGTATGACACGTTGCCAACTCATTGTGATCTGTTGTATGGTTGGGCTATAATAAGGGAGAAGAATAGAATGATCAAAATGTCTAGGAGAATTCTGTTTGGAACAGTTAAAAGTAAAATTTTGAGACCTGCGAAATTCCATGCTTGAACCGGCCCAAATTATTTTCAAACTGGTTCAACCAATCGGTGATAAAGTGAAAAAATTCTCTAGAGTTTTCAAATTCTAGAACCATTGAAATTTTTTTTTTGCTGAATTCTTGAAAGTTAAAACATGTTTCAGACAAAAACAATTAACCATAATTTAACTATGTATTTAGAGCAAATTTCAAGACATGTATAAACTGGAGAGTGCATGTTACAAACTAAACCTAACATGATTGCCAAACCTCTGTAAATTTTTAACATTGTAGTGCTTGCTGTTTGAATTAAAGAATTATGCTAATGTTTTTTTTATGTAAAACATTTGAAGTGTTTTAAAATATCAATATTTAAAAATAATATTCTGAGTGTAAATGCTGAATGCAAAACACAGATGGAAAAGCTCAAACATCAATGATGAGTGCAATTGATAAACCTTGAATGTGAATAGTGATTATAAAGGTGATTGTGCCACAAACAAGTGTGCAGCCTTTGAACCAATGTAACATTTTTGAGCCTCTCTTCTATGTAGCACAGGCAAGAGGTTCACTGTAACCTACGTCAATATTTTGTGGACCCGCAAAGTGTTTGTATATGGTCAGTAGAGCTTTTTCAAATGTTTTTTACGTAAATATCTCATAGATATTAACTCAGTCGCTCTGGCAATATAATTCATGGTTTCATGAAAGAACATTAGTTTAAAGAGCTTTTGTTCAAAATGCATTTATTTAATATTTTCATTTTCATCTTGCTCTGACTTAAATGGATATCCTTGACTAAGCATTCTGTGACCCTACTTAGAACCAAACAATTAATGATCAATTCTTTTTTTTATGTGTTGTCATAGTAACTTTTATGTAGATAACAGGGTAAGATGCTCCTGAGCTTCTTTAATAAATAAGGTAAATATATTTGTATTTTATTTTGAGCCAAGGGCCAATCCATTTTTTAAGTTTACTACATCCTGTAAGTTTCATACATAAGTGTATTTAAAAAAAAATTATATGAACAATGAAAAAATAAGAGTTTATGCCTAAATGGATTATAGTAAAAAAGAAGTTCTGTAAAAAAATTTTGTTTTACATTTTGTGAAATTATTATAATGTTGGTACTTCCAGGTGGTGAAGGTTTTTTCCTTTGAAGAAGTGAAAATACAATTGTCCTGGATGAATGTCTTTGATGATGTTTTAGCCTGCTTTTACAAAAATTACACACTACATATTTAGCTTTGATTCAGTTACGTTGCTGGCAGTCGGGATCCCGGCGGTCAGGATACCGATGCCGGAATCCCAACCACTGACAATGCCGACAGCTGGAATGCCGGCTAACAGGGCCTATTCTCATGACACCCATAGAGCGGGAATAGAAGCCTCAGAGCCCGCAGCGTGGTGAGCACAGCGAGCCCGCAAGGGGCTTTGTTGTGCTCGCCCCCCTGCCGGCATTCTGGTGGCCGGGATCCCAGCACCAGCATGCTGACCACCAGGATCCCGGCCACTGACATACCATACCCAACCCATTTAGCCCATCCATAGGTGTTACCTGACAAGACTAGTTGGACTATTTACTAACATTGCTCAATGTAGAGGAAAAGATCTACGAAAAAAAATCCACAATCCATCAGAAATGAAAGTCAGGTTAGAACAGAGTTTCCCAAACATTGCCATTATCGTCCAGGTATTAAGGCTATCCATGCTAAGTCCAGATGTTTCAATCAAATTGAATGTATGATTAGATCCTATAGTTTTAGTGCAGATGTTCACCTTTAACATGTTATGTTAAAAAGTTGATTCTAGTAGTTGATGGTCTTTGCTGCTTTACTTTTATTTTAAGATGACTATTATGACATAGACCTTTTAGGGAAACAGTTTACATTTTCAGTACAATAAGTGGAAGGGATCATATGATTTGGAGGTGTGATCTTGTTATTTGGGCACATGCTTTGTGTTGATCTTGGTGGGTCCTGGGAGGATTTGGAGAAATTCATGATTTATTAGTATTGGAAAGCATCTAAGGACCAGATGTACTAAGTCTTAAATAGGGATAACGTGGAGAGTGATAAAGTGCCAGCCAATCAACTCCTAACTGCCATTTCGCAGGCCCTGTTTGAAAAATTACAGTTCCACTTTATCACTTTTTAAGGCTTAGTACATCTGGCCCTAAGTCTCTTTAAAAAAATAAATATAACTACTGTAACTACTTGTGAGTGAGAACAGGGCCAGCTCCAGGCCTGCTAGCAGTACTAGCAACCTGAGCAAGATTCTTTATGTGCCCCTCCCCCATGCGCACGCCGAAGGTGCATATGCTCCTGGGAAAGTGGGCATGACCTTGCAACTATATATTATCAAATTATAAATATATATACCTTATTATCACCCCCCCTCTACACACACAATTGGCAGCCTTACACATAATGACCACAATAGTGCTCCTTACACATAATGCCCCAGTATAGTGGCAGATACATGTAATGCCCCCAGTATAGTGCCAGTTACACGTAATGCCTCCAGTATAGTGCCAGAATCATGTAATGCCCCCTGCAGTGCACTATACACGTAATACCCCCTGTAATGCCAGTTACACGTTATCCCTCACCAGTGCCAAATACACGAAATGCCCAAAGTAATGAAAGATACACATAATGCCCCCAGCAGTGCCAGACACACATAATGACAGTTACACATAATGCCCCCTGTAATGCCAGTTACATATAATTCCCCTGCAGTGCTAGATACACGTAATGCCCCTGTAATGCCAGTTACACATAATGCCTACTGTAATTCCAGTTATAGATAATGCCCCCTGTAATGCCAGTTACAAGCAATGCCAAAGCATTGGCAGACATACATAATGCACCAGCAGTGCCAGATAAATGTAACACCCCCTGTAGTGCCAGATACACATAATGCCCCCACAGTGCCAGATACACATAATGCCCAAAGTAGTGCCAGATACAAGTAATGGCCATAGTAGTGCCAGTTACATGTAATCCCCCAGTAGTGCCAGATATGCGCAATGTCCAATGTCCACTGTAGTGCCAGTTGCACGTAATGCCCCTGTAGTGCCAATTACACGCAATCCCCTAGCAGTACCGGATACACATAATGCCCCCTGCAGTGCCAGATATATACACGTAATGCCCCCTGTAGTGCCAGATACACATAATGCTCCCCCCTTTAGTGCCAGATACATGTAATGCCCCCTGTAGTGCCAGTTCACATAATGTCCCTGTAGTGCAAGGTACACATAATGCCCCAGCAGTGCCAGATACACATAATGTCCAAAGTAGTGCCAGATACACATAATGCCCAAAGTAGTGCCAGTTACATGTAAACCCCCAGCAGCGCCAGATACACGCAATGTCCAATGTCCACTGTAGTGCGAGATACACGTAACACCCCCTGTAGTGCCAGTTACACAGAATCCCCTAGCAGTGCTGGATACACATAATGCACCAGAAGTGCCAGATACATGTAATGCCCAAAGTAGTGCCAGATACACATAATCCCCCAGCAGTGCCAGATGCACATAATGCCACCTGTAATGCCAGTTGCATGTAATGACCCCAGCAGTGACAGATACATGTAATGCCCCCACAGTGCCAGATACACGTAATGCCCCTTTAGTGCCAGATACACAAATTGCCCCAGCAGTGCCTGCCAGATACACGTAATTCCCCCTGTAATGCCAGTTACACGTAATGCCTCCTATTGTGACAGATACACATTATACCCCAGCAGTGCCAGATAGACATTATGCCCACTGTAATACTCACCGGCATCATCGCTGCTGGGTATTTGTTTCTGCTGCTGCTGCTTCTGCTGCTGGGTGTCTGAGGGAAGGAGAGGGGAGGAGAGCACAGTGTGCACCTCTCCTGCCCTTCACTGAAGTCCAGATCTCCCACGGGTTTGTCCGGTCTCAGGCGGGTGGGTCCAGTATCCGGCATGCGGTCTGGCATCCAGCCACTGCTGGGTATTCAGGTCTATGGCGTGGCTATTTGAAATATGATGCCGGCTCGTGGGCCACTCAAAGCTTGCGGTATGGCAGCCAATCAGGTCCTCAAGATCTGATTGGCTGGCGGTCGGCAACACATTTGAAATAGCCGTGTGTCCTTACTAATCTGGGTGCCCAGCATGGCCGCACATCTCGAACGTGCCTGAGTGAGAATAGCTGAAAGTGAGAGGAGGTTCCCTGCAAGCTAAATTACTATTATTATTATTATTATTATTATTATTATTATTATTATTATTATTATCTTTTATTTATATGGCACCACAAGGGAAATATAGGACAAGTAGAAAGGTATATATAGAAAACCAGGGGATAGGTGCCATCTAAGGGAGTATTGAGTATAAGATAGTGTAAGTAAGAGAAGGAAAGGCACATGAGGGGAGAAGGACCTGCTCTTGTGAACTTACCATCTAAAAAGTCGCTAAATCACTATAGTTCTTATGACACTATAAAAAGTTCAGCCTAGCCATGATGAAACTATGCTTCACATGGCAGCAGATAAGGACTTGGATAGGGGCCTGTTGATGCTGCTCTATCCTCCTAGGGCGGCACTTTTTAGCATGTGCTACCCTAAGCATGCACCCACTGAACATGTAGCTCTTATAATAGGGGGCCTTGGAGAAGGTACATCGAGCATTGTCACCCCTAATAACCAGGCCCCATAACAGGTCCACCTCCTGCACCCACTGTAGGTCCTTGAATCTAGCTTTGATATTGATCCTGTGGCATTTATGGATATTTTTGTTACAGTCACAGAGTGTGAGGCAGTGTGATGTAACCACAGATTTGGTTTGCCCTGTCTTCTGGAGATGGGATTGACACCCAAGTCCAGCCCCCTTTTTGTTAGCAATAGCTCCAAATCCCTCATTAACATTTGAAGATATAAGGTATGTGCCTTTTCTGTGATCTCATGCTTTCGTGTGGTTTGGATTTGTTCAGGAGAACCCCAAACGTCATTGCTGGCCCTCCGTGATTTGGCTTAGTTTTGCATCACCAACAAATATAGACAAAACTACACTCCAATCCACAACCAAATGCTGAATGCTGCCTGAAAAAGTAATCTCCCATTCCACTATTTCCATTCATCAGAATAGGACAATGAATTTTGCAGGGTCTATTTCATGATGAAAACAGAATAATCAGGTCACACGCATCTCTTATTCATACAGTACCTCTCCTCCTCATCTTCCAGAAGCAATATATGAAAAGTATGCACAATAAGTATGGTTTGGAGGAGTGGTGGATATGCTGGAATTCCCTAAAAATAATGATTTTTAAGGGAGAATCTTAAAGCTGAAAAAAAATCAGAGTGTAGTCATTTAAAAGTTGCTCTAAGGTCACTAGTCATGGCCTATGTTTAAAGTCACACAGTACATTTCTGCAAAGCAAGTCTTCAAAGCTTTCAACCATACTGTGTCACCTCTCTACTAAACAAGCTACAGCTGCAGAGGAGTGAAGGATGTATATTATTCAGCTCATGTATATTAGTCAGCTCACTAATGCATAGTCATTTTTCATATCTTTAAGGCTTATTCCAGTGTACAGGAACTGCGTGCAGGACTGCCATTGGAATTATGAGGCCCAGAACAAGTGAAACAGACTGTCATCCCGCTTCCTCGATCTATCCCACACTGGCTAAGTGCATGTATAAGGCATGGAGTCACGGTGCCTAATGCAAGTACTTGCTTCTATGCACCCCCTCCCCCAGTACTGAAGTAAGCCACATGTACCTGAATGGCCCTGACACCTCCCTACATGAACTCTATCCCTTCCCACATGACCCTTACATGCCCAATAGAATTCCCCACATGCCATCTTAACACTTCCCCTCCTTACATGTTCTTCAGATTTCCTGATATGCCATCATATCTCCCAACTTGCTGATTATAAGCCCCTTAAACCCCTCCATATGCCATCAGACCACCCCATATGCCCCTTAAATACCCATCGGGCTGCTCCTGAAATCTCGGCACATGCCCTCTGACTTTCCCACATGCAATTATTATACATTCACACATGCACTTTACATGGTCATCAGACTTTCTGATATGCCATCAGATCTCCCACATGGTGCTTTCAAGCTGCTCAACCTCCCCCCCCCCCACATGCCATCATACCACGCCTGAAAGCTCACCACATATTCTAAGTCTACCCACATGCCATCATCAGACCTCCCAAAATGCAACTTGAATGTGCCATCAGAATTCTTCACGTGCCACCAGCTCTTCCCGTGTGACCTTTACATGCCCAACATTCTCCCTTCATGCTATCAGACTTTGTTAACATTTACAGATGGAGATGAAGAGTCCATCATCTATTGTCACTGACAATCCTGGTGAGATGACAGCTCATAGCAATCACATGAGCTACACTGTCACTGATATGGGCAGGGTGAGTGCAGGCTTTCACCTACCAAGGGGTAAATGTAATAGGGTCTGAAGTGTGGAAGTGTAGTACTACGGATGAGAATGCCCTTTTTTTTCAAGTGGCAATCATTTACAAGGAAAAACCAACCTGGTTTTGCCTTGTAAATGATTGTTGCTTTAAAAATACATGCATTCTCGCCTGAAGTCCCACCCCTCCGCCAACTTGAACCCTATTACATTTACACCCAAGTCATTAATATCTGTCTCAGGGCCCACCCACGCTGATGACCCCAGACAAATTCTGCTTCTCATTCACAGTCTGAGAATCAGAAACAGTTTGTGTCAAGGATCACCAGGGATGGTGGGTCCCCTAGTTAGCTCAGGCCCTTACAATTGTAGCCCTCCACTAATACCACTATTTTTATATCTGAATAATAAAAAAAAAATTGGCATTTAAAAAAAAAAAAAATTTCCTTCATGTTGCTGTTCCCGAGAAAAGTTGCTGCCTAGGAGTGCTGACTCAGTTGGCTTAGTTATATTGTAGACACTTTAATACACAAACCAATGGTCATCCATGCTCTTTTACTCACCGGGTGGTGGGCCAATTAGAGATGGGAATGGAGCTTCACAGGTTGCATCGGGGGACGGGGCTAGGCTCCATGTCCCGATGCCAAGGGGGAACAAAAACATTGGGAGACTTTGTGCTATCAAAGGTGGAGAACAATTGGATCTTCAACATCAATGTCAAATTGGGGGTTAACCATCAATGCTTGTTAACCATCGATGATTGTTAACCATCGATGGTTGATGGCCATCCCACTCTCAACGCTATACTGCAACTTTCACTGCAATTAAACGTAGGTCAAATGTGCCCTCACAAGAGCTTAGCAAACCTCTTTTCTAGTGCTACATTACTGATTAGAAATATTTTTTATGCCCAATTAGCCACCTAGGCACCTTTGAAATTGACACAAAACAAAACAATGTGAATACCTGTCAAACAGTGAGTGTATATATTGCTTTTAAGTTTTCATTAATTTTCAGACCATCAGAGTCAAGCCACATTTAATATATTTTAAATATGCATGTTAAACACTTCATAATAGCACCTGAAGCCTAAAACTGACAGTGCCGTTGCTAACATTGCAGAATAATTTCCAGGGAGACATTGCTGCTGATTCTGCACATCTAGCACACCATACGTGATACAGTTTGATGTCACGATGACCTTGGAAATAGTACAATAGTCACCAAATCATGACTTTTATTAGTGTCACTTTTTTCATTTTAATAATGCATTGTTAGTTAATATTCTTTTTTAAAGCCTAACCAACAAATAGCAATTAAGAATTACACCAGAAATGCAGACAATTAGAAGTTATACTATGCTGATGGTCATTCCTAAAATATACTGACATATCCAGGAGAAGAATATCTTGGAAAGAATGTGTAAAACCTGTGACTTTCTCTGAAAATTAGGGAAAATTTGCAATTATGTTGACATCCTCCCATATAATGCAAATTGAAATGACGGCCTGAAAACAAATATAATATAATATATATATATATATATATATATTGTAATTTGGAATTAGCTACATGAAAAGCACATTAATTGCTAAGTGCCTTTCTAAGATCAGCTAATACATGGAATATTTGACTTCTGCACAATGCCCCCTATATATTGAACCATATTCTGTTTGAACCTATATTACTATATTTAAATATGAATTCATAACCCAACATAAAACCCAATATTACAGTTAAATATAAATATACTGTATTTGTGTCATCACCACAGATCCTTTTTTTGTGTGATGTCCTCATCTCTTTTTCATCCACTTCCTTTCCCTAATGTACTCTTAGGAGACAGACAGACAGAGGCATAAAACAAAAGAAGGTATGCAAATACGTTCCTCCTCTGCATAATTATTTCACGAGGAAGTGAACCCACACTGTGTTTTCAGGCACAGAATGATAATAGTGTTTTCTTATGTACCTTAGTGGGGGGCACTGTACTTGCATTGTCCATTGCGTTGTGTAGAGACACACTGAGAGGTTTCTCTGACATGTATAGAAAGAACAGCAGCGCTATTACTGTCACTGAATGACGATGTGTATCTGTGTGTTCGGTATCACAATACAAAATTACATTTGTTTATTGTTTTATTATTTTTATCCTAACTCTCTCGCTATGGGAGATGTACTAAGCCTTGGAGACGATAAAGTGGAGAGAGAGATAAAATACCAAGCAATCAGCTCCCAACTGCCATGTCACAGGCTGTGTTTGAAAAATGACAGTTAGGAGTTGATTGGCTGGTACTCTGCTCACGTTATCTCCATTCAAAGCTTAGTAAATAGACCCCTCAAATCGTGTTTGGTCTTATGTGTACCTATTAACATGTGTGCTTAAATGTCAAAGTAAAGTGTCTGCGTTCTCAGTTTATTATAAAAACATGCATGCAATGTACTTTGTGTATTTTAGTATTTGATGGTAGTACTGTGAGGTAGGTAGTGCTTCATGAGAATTCCGGACCATTTCTTCCACGAAGTGACCCACCGCAACAATTGATTGCATCATCTGCACTTCTGCCAATGTCATAAGAAGGGGTGTGGGCAGAGTCGGTGCTAGGGTGTTCGCCACCTGACTGCAAACTATAAATTTGCGCCCTCCCATACTTTACAGCGTGTCTCAA
Source organism: Pseudophryne corroboree (assembly GCF_028390025.1). Lineage (NCBI taxonomy): Eukaryota > Metazoa > Chordata > Amphibia > Anura > Myobatrachidae > Pseudophryne > Pseudophryne corroboree. The sequence continues at coordinate 948,119,876 of NC_086445.1, read as the reverse complement.
AAAAGGGATGTGGTCTCACAAGGAAGGGGCCTGGCCACACAATAGTACCCACATTTAACACCACACCCAGTAGTGGCGCTGCTTACACATAATGCCCCAGTAGTAGCGCTGCTTACACATAACAACCCCAGTAGTAGCATCGCTTACACATAATGACCCCAGTAGTAGCGCAGTTTACACAGAATGAACCCAGTAGCAGCGCCGCTTACACATAATGCCCCAGTTGCATTGCAACTTACACGTAACGCCCCCAGTAGCAGCGTAGCTTACATGTAACGTCCCCAGTAGTAGCGCAGCTTACACGTAACGCCCCCCCGTAGTAGTGCAGCTTAGACGTAACACCCCCGTAGTAACGGAGCTTACATATAACACCCCAGTAGTAGTGCAGCTTACACATAATGCCCCCAGTAGTAGCACAGCTTACACATAACGCCTCAGTAGTAGCACAGCTTACACATAATGCCCCAGTATTAGCACAGCTTACACATTACATCCCAGTAGTTGCACGGCTTACACATAACGCCCCAGCAGTAGCGCAGCTTACACATAACGCCCCAGTAGTAGCGTAGCTTACACATTACGCATTCATTAGTAGTACGCCTTAAACATAACGCCACAGTAGTAGCGCAGCTAACGAATACTACCCAGTAGTAGCACGGCTTACGCACAGTGCCCCCAGTAGTAGTGCAGCTTACACATAACGCCCACAGAAGTGCAGTTTATTCACTTCCCCCCAGCACACATACACATACATAAATACACACACATACATACATACATACATACATACATACATACACACACACACACACTTTCTCACTTACTCTACCTGGCTGGCAGGATCTGGAGCAGCATGTCCTCCTCTGTGACACTGCAGCCTACTGGTCCCATCTAGCTCCACTCCCTCTGCCCGTGTAGCTCTGCCCCCTTTTCATCTGATCAGTCATGCAGTGACAGGCACAGCAGCCGGCAGCAGTAAGGAGGCCAGGCGCAGCAGCGGGGATGCAGAGGAGGGAGAGCACCTCTCCAGCCTGGCACCTACCTGCCCTTCTTCCCTTAACTAAGCGGGTAGCACCGAGCCTGGGTGTCACCACCCAAGGCGCAGGGCATACTTGCCTACTTTCCTGCAAGTTGTGGGGGACTCTTGATTTTTCTGCCAGTCCCCTGCACTCACGAAAGAGTAGCAAGATCTCCAAAAGCCTGCCCACTTCCTAGTGAAGCAGGCAGGATAAGGAGATTATACCTGGGATTCTGGTCCGCGAGGAGAGGATGGGGCTTAATGATGCAAATTTGTGTCTGTAGTCATGCTCCCTCCTTGCGGACCTGCGAATAGATGCATTTTGGGGGCAGGGCCTGGTGATTGACAGTCCATTTCCGCCCCCTCAGCGGTGCAAGCAGTGTCTCCTCTCGGGGCTTCTCCCCCAGAGAGGAGACCCTTAATGTAGGCAACTATGGTGCAGGGTCCTGGGGGAGGCACCATTGCTCATCCACAGCAAACGCATCTGGCTAGCAGGGTGCCTGGAACAGCAACCTGCAGACAGTAGCGCTACTGCAGTGCTGCACAGAGTGTCTGAAACACGCACCCTGTTGTGTGTTCAGGGGGTGGGGCCTGCACAGGGTGGGAGTGAGCCTTATTTCTGTGCTGGTTCCTGGAATCACTGTAGTACATGCCTCCTATTTCAGAAGGGCCATCCTACATTGTCCTATCAGCCAGGCAGTTTGGGGGTATTACTCCTGCTAAATAGCAGAGCAGTGTTGAATGGGTGCCTCATGCACCTACCATGTGTCAGTGAAAGAGTGATTTCAGGGCAAAGGAGAGTGAAAAATGGCAGCCTGGTGCATTTCAGTCCCACTGCATAGTGTGGCCACACCCCTTGCCTTATCATCTCACTTCCCCCTCTCCCCCCCCCTTCCCCCCCTGATTTACACTAACCAGCACTGAGGCACTATAGCAATAGGAACATGCTGCCCTAGGCTGGTTAGCACAAGGATGGAATCCCTAGGGGAATTTGGCTCACAAAAACAAATACACTCTTCCCCCCAAGGAAGAGTCAGCCCTATACCGATTGCACTAAGGCTATTCCCCACATCCCTTATACCTAATAAACATAGATGAAAAATAGAATAAATATTGTTCTTTACTGGCATACTGTAAGTCCCAACTAGCCTTGCTATTTACCAATGCGTTTCATCCACCACTGTGGACTTTATCATCAGTGCTGTCACATACCCAGGACTCTGCAAATTCATTGTCAGTCTCTACTTAAAGATACAATATTAATACAGCAGTCTTTCCTGTGACCCGGTAAGACACAACTTCTATCACATGGTCTTTCAGTGTGTCCAAGCACTCGGCATACAAAGAACCAAATCAGCGTTTTTGCCATACAAGGATGTTGTAACTGCACTTCTGACGGTCTGGTGGCAACTTTGTGAAGATTCTGCACATCACACAAGAAAGCAGAAACTATTGGAACATGGATTCTAAAAGGTTTTTCTAAATATACGGCACTGTTTACAATTTACAATTAAATGCTGGATAATTGCAATATTTATTTGTTTCTGGCATAATTAAATTGCCAGAGGCTAATGAACTGACTTTTGGTGCAGCTCATGCACATAAAGAGAATTCACGGTACACTTAACAATCTATTTATACTATTTAGTACCAGAACTTTTATAGGGATTATATTCTAACATTTATATTCATATATTGATGTTTGAGTATTGTTCTTTTTTTTTTCTTTTTAAATGTTGATTATGTGACTTATTTTTGTTGTGTGTTTGTTGTGATAAAATGTATGTAATTTTAATAAATGGGAGTAATTATTATCCTAATTGAGGTTTTTAAGCAAAAGGTATATTTCAATGCAGTGTTTCTATATTTTTTTATTAATCTAAAAAATGTCAGCTAAAAATATATAAAATTTCTTTTTAGAATAAAATAAAACTCATAAAAAATGTGTTTTTCCCCATTCACTTGTCCTTTAAAACATACTTGCCTACTTTTGAAAAAGCTTGTCAGGGAGAGTGTGACAGTAACACCTATCATCTGAGAGGCGTGTCATAAAAATTACTTACATCCCAGTGTAAATGAGCCCCAAAGTTAGTGAGATCTACTTGAAGAAAAGACACTGATATTTTGCAGGATTTGTTTGTGTATTGTGTTTTACAAGAGGTTCCATATACTGTAAGTGGCCACGAGAAAACTTATTTAAAAAGCATGTAGCCATAGGGATCATTGTGCCTTATAGCCAATGCAGGGAAATGGCACTGATGGTCCCAGTTGAACGTATACATCTCCGATTTCTCCCAGCCCCCCCCCCCCACCCCACCCCCAAGGTGAAAAAGCTACATAATGGGGGTAAGGTGCAATCAGGGAGATTGCTGTTCTATTCAGGGAGTCAGGGAGATTGATGCTATTTCAGGGAGTCTCCTGCAGAATGAAGGAGGGTAGGCAACTATGCTTTAAAGCAGATTGGGATGGGTTTTTTTTGGGTAGTCAGTTGTATAGGTTATTTTGCTTGGCTTTTGCATAGAAGAGGTTTTGTAAAGTGATTATAAAATACTGCTGTTGCCAGCATTTCATAGAATGAAAAAGAGCATTGGTTACATGTTGCTTCATTGCCATCTGTGTATTGTAGGACTGTTTGCTGGGTAAATAGTCTCTCTGTTCATTAGTTAGTTGATTGGCTGTGTTAAGAAAATGAGCAGGCATTAAAGTCCAGATTTATTGATGGGATATAGTCATGGAGAGAGCTCAGTGCTTTTATTTTTTTTATTTTTTTACCATGTATTATACAATGCTAAATACTTGTATAAGATCCATAAAACAACACTTTTTCCTGCAGCTTCTATAAAGCAGTGCAAAATACTATTTACATTTCCCATACCTTGCATGCTGATCCCAGATATAGTTGTCTTGCATGAGAGATGGGGCTAATTATGCAAGGTGTGCAGCTGTGTTATGTTAATTATCTATGTTGGGGTGCAAGGTAAAACAAGCGATGCTACTGTACAGTTGCGATGTACCGCCTTTATAATTGTTCCCACACTGGTCCAATGTCACATCGCAGACACTGTAATTGAATTGCTCCATTGCCACACTGCATACTTGCAAACATGAGACAATAAAAATGAAACAAAAAACATACATATATATATATATATATATATATATATAGATGTGCGGATGGCACTTTTCGTGTTTTGTGTTTTGGTTTTAGTTCTAATTCCACTTCCGTGTTTTGGTTTTGGCATGGTTTTCCAAAATCACCCTTTCGTGTTTTGGTTTTGATTTTGGATCTGGATGAATTTTGAAAAAAACATAAAAATGGCTAAAATCACAGAATTTGGGGGTAATTTTGATCCTACAGTATTATTAACCTCAATAACATTCATTTCCACTCATTTCCAGTCTATTTTGAAAACCTCACACTTCACAATATTGTTTTTAGGCCAAAAGGTTGCACCGAGGTTGCTGGATGACTAAGCTAAATGACACAAGTGTGCGGCACAAACACCTGGCCCATCTAGGAGTGGCACTGCAGTGTCAGACAGGAGGGCAGATATAAAATAGTCCCCAAACAGCACATGATCTAAAGAAGAAAAAGAGGTGCACCAAGGCTGCTGTATGACTAAGCCAGGTGACACAAGTGTGTGGCACAAACACCTAGCCCATCTAGGAGTGGCACTGCAGTGTCAGACAGGAGGGTACTTTTCAAAAACTAGGCCCCAAACAGCACCTCATGCAAAGTGAACAAACAATTGGCCCATCTAGGTGTGGCACTGCAGTGGCAGACAGGAGGGCAGATATCCAAAAAAAAGGCCCCAAACAGCACTTGCAAAGAAAAAAAAGAGGTGCACCGAGGTTGCTGTATGACTAAGCTAAGCGACACAACCACCTGGCCCATCTAGTAGTGTCATGCAGTGGCTGAATGTCGAAAGTGGGCCGCAATTGTTCAGTCCACTAACAGCATCTCCTGCACGTCATTTTTAAAAAAATTCTGCAATTGGTGGATTTATACGGCAGTACCCCAGGACTAATACAGCAGTACCCCTGGACTCATACGGCAGTGTCAGACAGGATGGCACTTTTCAAAAACTAGGCCCCAAACAGCACCTCATGCAAAGATGTCGAAGAGGTGCAATGAGGTAGCTGTATGACTAAGCTAAGCAACACAAACAATTCCCAGTGGAATTATATGTCCAAATCACTGGAATTATTTGTCCAAATCACTGGAATTAAATGGCAAAAATCACTGGAATTATACGTCCAAATCACCGGAACTAAATGGCAAAATCACTGGAATTATACTGCAAAATCACTGGAATTATTCATCAAAATCACTTGAATTATACGTCCAAATCACTGGAATTATACATCCAAATCACTGGAATTAAATGGCATAATCACTGGAATTATACGTCAAAATCACTGGAATTATACTGCAAAATCACTGGAATTATTCATCAAAATCACTGGAAGTACACGTCCAAATCACTGGAATTATACTGCAAAATCACTGGAATTATACGTCAAAATCACTGGAATTATACATCCAAATCACTGGAATTATACTTCCAAATCACTGGAATTAAATGACAAAATCACTGGAATTATACTGCAAAATCACTGGAATTAAAGGTCAAAATCACTGGAATTATTCATCAAAATCACTGGAATTATTCATCAAAATCACTGGAATTATACATCAAAATCACTGGAATTATACGTCAAAATCACTGGAATTATACGTCAAAATCACTGGAATTATACTGCAAAATCACTGGAATTATACGTCAAAATCACTGGAATTATACATCCACATCACTGAAATTATACTTCCAAATCACTGGAATTAAATCGCAAAATCACTGGAATTATACGTCCAAATCACTGGAATTATACGTCCAAATCACTGGAAATAAATGGCAAAATCACTGGAATTATACGTCCAACTCACTGGAATTAAATGGTAAAATGGAGGTTGAGGAGGTTTGAAGCTGAACCACTAGTCATGAACATAGGCCAGGGCCTTAGCCGTTCCTTGCCACTCCGTGTCGTAAATGGCATATTGGCAAATTTACGTTTCTCCTCAGACCATTTACATTTATTTTTTGGGGTGTTTTTACTGAATTTTGGATTTTTGGATTTTACATGCCCTCTACTATCACATTGGGCATCGGCCTTGGCAAACGACGTTGATGGCATTTCATCATCTATGTCATGACTAGTGGCAGCAGCTTCAGCACTAGGAGGAAGTGGTTCTTGATCTTTCCCTATTTTATCCTCTAAATTTTTGTTCTCCATTATTTATCTGCAGTTATATAACACAATATGCGGCACAGGAGAGCGTACCCCTACACCTCACAGGGCAAACCCTGTAAAAAATATTTGTATTCAATATTAATAACCCCTTTATTTGGAGTAAATAATATACAGCACAGGACTGCACCACTGAATTTATATGGTAGGACCACTGGACTGATGCAGGACAACACAGCAACACTGCAATGGACTGGATTTATACAGCAGCACTGGACATATGGCAGCAGAGGACACCACCACTGTGAATGGTCACTGGACTGACTGATGCACAGGACACTACCACTGGTCTGATGCAGGACAACATAGCTAATTATACAGCAGCACTGGGCATATGGTAGCAGAGGACACCACCACTGTAAATGGTCACTGGACTGACTGATGCACAGGACACTACCACTGGTCTGATGCAGGACAACACAGCAACACTGTAAATGACTTGTTATTAATTATTATACAGCAGCACTGGACATATGGCAGCAGAGTATACCACTGTGACTGCCTGGTCACTGGAATGTCTGATGGCTGATGCACAGGACACTACCACTGGTCTGATGCAGGACAACACAGCAACACTGTAAGGGACTTGTTATTATTATACAGCAGCACTGGACATATGGCAGCAGAGTATACCACTGTGACTGATCACTGGAATGACGGCTGATGCACAGGACACTACCACTGGACTAATGCAGCACAATACACCACCACTGAACTGATGCAGCACAACACAGCACCCATGGACCGGACTTATACAGCTGCACTGGACATATGGCAGTAAGAGGACACAACCACTGTGACTGGACAAATACAGAACAAGACACGGACACTGAGAGAACGGAGACACGTCCTCTCTCTACACTCTCTAATGCCGGAGTGAAAATGGGACGCGTGGCTCCTTATATGGAATCCAAACCCCGCGATAATCCGACAGCGGGATGATGACGTTTTGCCTCGTTCTGGTTTCCGAATCAGGCGGTAAAACCCGAGCCTGACTCGGATCCGGGCTCGAATGGTGAAGTCCGGTAGGGTTCGGTTCTCTGAGAACCGAACCCTCTCATCTCTACTACAAACACCTGAATTGCGCTAATTTAGAGATAAAATTAATAATATCCGTCTATTGGGCAGCTTTATTTCACTAAGTTCCTTGTTAGAAAGAATTAAAGTGGAAAATGCGTATAGCAATAGTGAAATTTGTGCCCCCCAATATATTATCATTCACTATTTATTATTTATATAGCGCAGTGCTTTACATAGAATATTTGGCCATTCACATCAGTCCCTGCCCCAGTGGAGCTTAAAATCTATATTCCCTATCTCATAAACGCACAGTCACATTCACGCTAGGGTTAATTTTCTTGGGAGCCAATTAACCTACCTGTATATTTTTGGATTGTGGGAGGAAACCGGAGGTTCGGAGGAAACCCACGCAAGGATGGGGAGAATATACAAACTCCACACAGTTAGGGCCATGGTGGGAATCGAACCAATGACCTCAGTGCTGTGAGGCAGTAATGCTAACCATTACACAAAACCTTTTGTTTATGTTCATACAATAATACCACTTAGTATGGCTTAACAGTACATATAGCATAAAAAGTGAACAGTATGTTCCAATGTAAAGACTTCTTTATTTTAAAATAGATAAAAAGTGGAAACAGTGTCCATATACATCAGAATGTTCCTTCATACCGCTTCCCCCTACCACAAATACTGGGGGTCTGAATCAGCACGCAAGTACATGAAGTTTCTTATCAGATCTCCCCCTTCCAATATTGTAGAATGGAGGTCACATCACAAGAAAAAACCTGATGCGTTTCGTCTCATATCGAGACTTCATCGGGGGTGTATCTCACATAGGAACTTTTGATCTTAAGGAAATGTACCATAGGGAAATGGTCTTGAACCCTTATACCAATCAGACAGGTACCGTATCAGTGCATACGTGTACAAATGTGCCTGATAATCACTAGGTAAGACGTGTGATACTTTGTGACTTATAGTCGCATGGAATTTTCTCAGGAAAATTTCAGAGACAATATGACCATCTATAAAAATGAGTAGTGTATCCTAGTATCACTTGTGATATTAGGATACACTACTTCTGATAGATGGTCAGAAGGGTTGGTATAAGGGTTCAAGACCATTTCCCTATGGTACATTTCCTTAAGAGTCCAAAATTACTATGTGAGATACACCCCTGATGAAGTCTTGGCATGAGACGAAACACCTCGGATTTTTCCTTGTGACGTGACCTCCATTCTACAATATAAAAACAGTATATATATATATATATATATATATATATATATATATATATATATATAGTTTTATATAGTTTTATATATATATATATTATTATTTTTTATTTATTTTTTCAAAGGTCCCGCACTCTCATCTACTTGAGAATTAATCAAAGGGTGCTCCCAATGGGCCTAAGGAGTAGGTCCACTAGTATTCACACAAGTTTTCACCGCAGTGAAGAGGGGCACTCACTGATACACTTTATCTGTGCTTAAAACGCATATTTTATTTGCATAAATTAACTACTGTCAGCATGGAGTATGGCTGGATGATTACTATATGACCCTTCATGGAGTGTTTATCACGTGGAACGAATTAATATATGCAGCTTGAACCATTATGATGCTGACAGCTCCATAGTGATATTGATTTTACATCTGATGTCATCTGTTGAACAATCATATATACAATATGGATCTACCTATTGCTGTATTTCCATCCAAGTAGTGGATATTGTACATTGAGCCTGTCCTGAAAATGATCTCGTTGAGAGATCGAAAGTTGACACCATTGACAGTAGTTAATTTATGCAAATAAAATATGTGTTTTAAGCACGGATAAAGTGAGTGCCCCTCTTCACCACGGTGAAAACTTGTGTGTGTATATATATATATATATATATATATATATATAGAGTTCTGGATGGAACTTGATAAAGTGTGTCCACTTTCCGCAAAGTGCTTGGCTACTGGTTGGTAACTGTGACCAACCAGTAGCCAAGCACTTCGCGGAAAGTGGACACACTTTATCAAGTGTCAGATATATGATTATTGATCATCTACCAATAAGCAGACGGGGAGGCGACAGAAACAAACAATTATTAATCTTGGAAGCCAGATGGATCACGAGACTGGACACTGTGGCCCCCAGGGGCCTAAACGAGAAGATCTGTTGGAACAGCCTTATATAGAAAATATAAAATTAATCTATGGCTATAGATAGGGCATGTCTAACATTTAGCACAATATGTGCATATTTGGGGAAAGAATTCTAATATAACCTAATGATTGAGGATGTTATAATGTACATATATTCATTATCATTGTGCATGGTGATTTTTATATATAGAATAGATCATACATAACGCCCACTGGGTGTCCCAGTATTCTTTTTAACTTTTTATTCTTTCTTATAGAGCTGGGAAGGAGCGGCATTCGGTATTATAATCCAGCAGGACAGTGAGGGCGAGGAGACGCAAGCGCGTCCCTAGTTACCACACACGCCTGCAGGAGTTGCCCTGACGACGGGTGGACGCAGCGTACAGGCGCCCCGCTGATCACAGCACCGTCTGGACAACGGGATGACGTCATCGCCGAGCGCCCCGCACGCCAGGACGCCGAACACCCGCCCGGAGCTCAGGTGAATGGTGATTACACAGGTACTTAGGAGGGTGAGTTAAGCATTACATGTTGTATGTGTTTCTCTTTATATGTTTGTACTATGCATCATATCCTGACGACGGTGCGTGTCGGCACCGAAACGTTGATACGCTGAATTGATGTATTATTGAAATTTTAATACACGCTTGTTGCATATAAAAAGCCTCTGAGTGCCGTTCCATCCAGAACTCTATACCAGCGGTGAATACCGTTTTTGGATCAGGACACCGGGGTAATTGGACAGTTTATTGAGTGCCGGACCCAGCTTGATTATATATATATATATATATATATATATATATAGCATGTAATGTCCGGCACTCCCCACAAACAACAGAAGCAAAGCGCCGGGTGCCCTCCTCTTGTTGGGTAAATATGCAGAGAATTTCAGGCGGCACTCACGGACTCACTCACAGAGGACCTGGGACCCCCAAGTCTGCTCACAACGTTTCGGATTTATTATCCTTCGTCAGGTAACAAAATACAAGTCATAAAAGCTTACCTTTATACCAAAGTGCATTTGCAGTGACACCACTGATGAGGCTGTGAAGATGGAAGCCATGACCAAAAGGTTCTTGGAGAGAGGTTACCACCTGCAAAAAGCCAAATCCAAAGCATTAGCAGCACCCAAAGTCAGCATTAGTGATCACCCTATGGAGAGCAAGGCAGACTCGTCCATTATTTGGGTGAATAATTATACAGTGGCAACCAAGAAATTAATGTCTGCTGCTAAGGGAATCTGGCCAATAATCCAGTCTGACCCTGATTTACCAGATCTATCTGAACGCAAATTACTTCCCTGCTACACAAGGGGTAAAAATATCAGGGACTATGTTGTCCATGCAGACATAACGGGAACATCTAGCAGTAGTACTGAGCACTTTATGACTAGGAAACCTGGCAACTATAAGTGCCTTGGATGTACAACCTGTTCCTATTTGGAGACTGGGGATTATATTGTACATCCACATACCGGTAGAAAAATGAAACTGAGACATGTGTTTACTTGCTCTAGTAAATATGTCATTTATTTTATCAAATGCCCCTGCAGTTTGTATTATATAGGGAAGACTGTCTGCCAGTTTAAAGAACGGATGGCACAGCATCGCAGTGCCATTAAGCAATCCCTAGAGGGCAAGAACGTCGACCATCCGGTTGCCAAACATTTTAAGTAGAGATGAGCGGGTTCGGTTCCTCTGAATCCGAACCCGCCCGAACTTCATGTTTTTTTACACGGGTCCGAGCGACTCGGATCTTCCCGCCTTGCTCGGTTAACCCGAGCGCGCCCGAACGTCATCATCACGCTGTCGGATTCTCGCGAGGCTCGGATTCTATCGCGAGACTCGGATTCTATATAAGGAGCCGCGCGTCGCCGCCATTTTCACACGTGCATTGAGATTGATAGGGAGAGGACGTGGCTGGCGTCCTCTCCGTTTAGAAATAGATAGGAGAGTGAGAGTGAGACACTTCATTTACTGGAGCTTAGGAGGAGTACTCAGAGAGTGCAGAATTTTGCTGATAGTAGTTAGTTAGTTATACTAGTGACTGACCAGTGAGACCACCAGTGCAGTTTTATTATTATTTAATATAATCCGTTCTCTGCCTGAAAAAAACGATACACAGTGACTCAGTCACATACCATATCTGTGCTCAGCCCACTGTGCTGCATCATCTATGTATAATATCTGACTGTGCTCACACAGCTTAATTGTGGGGGAGACTGGGGAGCAGTTATAGGTTATAGCAGGAGCCAGGAGTACATATTAAACAGTGCACACTTTTGCTGCCAGAGTGCCACTGCCAGTGTGACTGACCAGTGACCTGACCACACTGACCACCAGTATATTGTGATTGTCTGCCTGAAAAAGTTAAACACTCGTCGTGTGACTTGTGTGGTGTTTTTTTATTCTATAAAAAACTCATTCTGCTGACAGACAGTGTCCAGCAGGTCCGTCATTATATAATATATACCTGTCCGGCTGCAGTAGTGATATATATATATTTTTTATATCATTATTTATCATCCAGTCTATACTAGCAGCAGACACAGTACGGTAGTTCACGGCTGTAGCTACCTCTGTGTCGGCACTCGGCAGTCCATCCATAATTGTATACCACCTACCCGTGGTTTTTTTTTTCTTTCTTCTTTATACATACTACATCTCATTATCATCCAGTCTATATTAGCAGCAGACACAGTACAGTATGGTAGTCCACGGCTGTAGCTATCTCTGTGTCGGCACTCGGCAGTCCATCCATAATTGTATACCACCTACCCGTGGTTTTTTTTTTTCTTTCTTCTTTATACATACTACATCTCATTATCAACCAGTCTATATTAGCAGCAGACACAGTACGGTAGTCCACGGCTGTAGCTACCTCTGTGTCGGCACTCGGCAGTCCATCTATAATTGTATACCACCTACCCGTGGTTTTTTTTTTCTTTCTTCTTTATACATACTACATCTCATTATCATCCAGTCTATATTAGCAGCAGACACAGTACAGTACGGTAGTCCACGGCTGTAGCTATCTCTGTGTCGGCACTCGGCAGTCCATCCATAATTGTATACCACCTACCCGTGGTTTTTTTTTTCTTTCTTCTTTATACATACTACATCTCATTATCATCCAGTCTATATTAGCAGCAGACACAGTACGGTAGTCCACGGCTGTAGCTACCTCTGTGTCGGCACTCGGCAGTCCATCCATAATTGTATACCACCTACCCGTGTTTTTTTTTCTCTTTCTTCTTTATACATACTACATCTCATTATCAACCAGTCTATATTAGCAGCAGACACAGTACGGTAGTCCACGGCTGTAGCTACCTCTGTGTCGGCACTCGGCAGTCCATCCATAATTGTATACCACCTACCCGTGGTTTTTTTTTCTTTCTTCTTTATACATACTACATCTCATTATCATCCAGTCTATATTAGCAGCAGACACAGTACGGTAGTCCACGGCTGTAGCTACCTCTGTGTCGGCACTCGGCAGTCCATCCATAATTGTATACCTCCTACCCGTGGTTTTTTTTTCTTTCTTCTTTATACATACTACATCTCATTATCAACCAGTCTATATTAGCAGCAGACACAGTACGGTAGTCCACGGCTGTAGCTACCTCTGTGTCGGCACTCGACAGTCCATCCATAATTGTATACCACCAACCCGTGTTTTTTTTTTTCTTTCTTCTTTATACATACTACATCTTATTATCAACCAGTCTATATTAGCAGCAGACACAGTACGGTAGTCCACGGCTGTAGCTACCTCTGTGTCGGCACTCGGCAGTCCATCCATAATTGTATACCACCTATCCGTGGTTTTTTTTTCTTTCTTCTTTATACATACTACATCTCATTATCAACCAGTCTATATTAGCAGCAGACACAGTACGGTAGTCCACGGCTGTAGCTACCTCTGTGTCGGCACTCGGCAGTCCATCCATAATTGTATACCACCTACCCGTGGTTTTTTTTTTCTTTCTTCTTTATACATACTACATCTCATTATCAACCAGTCTATATTAACAGCAGACACAGTACGGTAGTCCACGGCTGTAGCTACCTCTGTGTCGGCACTCGGCAGTCCATCCATAATTGTATACTAGTATCCATCCATCTCCATTGTTTACCTGAGGTGCCTTTTAGTTGTGCCTATTAAAATATGGAGAACAAAAATGTTGAGGTTCCAAAATTAGGGAAAGATCAAGATCCACTTCCACCTCGTGCTGAAGCTGCTGCCACTAGTCATGGCCGAGACGATGAAATGCCAGCAACGTCGTCTGCCAAGGCCGATGCCCAATGTCATAGTACAGAGCATGTCAAATCCAAAACACCAAATATCAGTAAAAAAAGGACTCCAAAACCTAAAATAAAATTGTCGGAGGAGAAGCGTAAACTTGCCAATATGCCATTTACCACACGGAGTGGCAAGGAACGGCTGAGGCCCTGGCCTATGTTCATGGCTAGTGGTTCAGCTTCACATGAGGATGGAAGCACTCAGCCTCTCGCTAGAAAACTGAAAAGACTCAAGCTGGCAAAAGCACCGCAAAGAACTGTGCGTTCTTCGAAATCCCAAATCCACAAGGAGAGTCCAATTGTGTCGGTTGCGATGCCTGACCTTCCCAACACTGGACGTGAAGAGCATGCGCCTTCCACCATTTGCACGCCTCCTGCAAGTGCTGGAAGGAGCATCCGCAGTCCAGTTCCTGATAGTCAGATTGAAGATGTCAGTGTTGAAGTACACCAGGATGAGGAGGATATGGATGTTGCTGGCGCTGGGGAGGAAATTGACCAGGAGGATTCTGATGGTGAGGTGGTTTGTTTAAGTCAGGCACCCGGGGAGACACCTGTTGTCCGTGGGAGGAATATGGCCATTGACATGCCTGGTGAAAATACCAAAAAAATCAGCTCTTCGGTGTGGAAGTATTTCAACAGAAATGCGGACAACAGGTGTCAAGCCGTGTGTTGCCTTTGTCAAGCTGTAATAAGTAGGGGTAAGGACGTTAACCACCTCGGAACATCCTCCCTTATACGTCACCTGCAGCGCATTCATAATAAGTCAGTGACAAGTTCAAAAACTTTGGGCGACAGCGGAAGCAGTCCACTGACCAGTAAATCCCTTCCTCTTGTAACCAAGCTCACGCAAACCACCCCACCAACTCCCTCAGTGTCAATTTCCTCCTTCCCCAGGAATGCCAATAGTCCTGCAGGCCATGTCACTGGCAATTCTGACGAGTCCTCTCCTGCCTGGGATTCCTCCGATGCATCCTTGCGTGTAACGCCTACTGCTGCTGGCGCTGCTGTTGTTGCTGCTGGGAGTCGATGGTCATCCCAGAGGGGAAGTCGTAAGCCCACTTGTACTACTTCCAGTAAGCAATTGACTGTTCAACAGTCCTTTGCGAGGAAGATGAAATATCACAGCAGTCATCCTACTGCAAAGCGGATAACTGAGGCCTTGGCATTCTGGGTGGTGAGAAACGTGGTTCCGGTATCCATCATTACTGCAGAGCCAACTAGAGACTTGTTGGAGGCACTGTGTCCCCGGTACCAAATACCATCTAGGTTCCATTTCTCTAGGCAGGCGATACCGAAAATGTACACAGACCTCAGAAAAAGAGTCACCAGTGTCCTAAAAAATGCAGCTGTACCCAATGTCCACTTAACCACGGACATGTGGACAAGTGGAGCAGGGCAGGGTCAGGACTATATGACTGTGACAGCCCACTGGGTAGATGTATGGACTCCCGCCGCAAGAACAGCAGCGGCGGCACCAGTAGCAGCATCTCGCAAATGCCAACTCTTTCCTAGGCAGGCTACGCTTTGTATCACCGGTTTCCAGAATACGCACACAGCTGAAAACCTCTTACGGCAACTGAGGAAGATCATCGCGGAATGGCTTACCCCAATTGGACTCTCCTGTGGATTTGTGGCATCGGACAACGCCAGCAATATTGTGTGTGCATTAAATATGGGCAAATTCCAGCACGTCCCATGTTTTGCACATACCTTGAATTTGGTGGTGCAGAATTTTTTAAAAAACGACAGGGGCGTGCAAGAGATGCTGTCGGTGGCCAGAAGAATTGCGGGACACTTTCGGCGTACAGGCACCACGTACAGAAGACTGGAGCACCACCAAAAACTACTGAACCTGCCCTGCCATCATCTGAAGCAAGAAGTGGTAACGAGGTGGAATTCAACCCTCTATATGCTTCAGAGGTTGGAGGAGCAGCAAAAGGCCATTCAAGCCTATACAATTGAGCACGATATAGGAGGTGGAATGCACCTGTCTCAAGCGCAGTGGAGAATGATTTCAACGTTGTGCAAGGTTCTGATGCCCTTTGAACTTGCCACACGTGAAGTCAGTTCAGACACTGCCAGCCTGAGTCAGGTCATTCCCCTCATCAGGCTTTTGCAGAAGAAGCTGGAGACATTGAAGGAGGAGCTAACACGGAGCGATTCCGCTAGGCATGTGGGACTTGTGGATGGAGCCCTTAATTCGCTTAACAAGGATTCACGGGTGGTCAATCTGTTGAAATCAGAGCACTACATTTTGGCCACCGTGCTCGATCCTAGATTTAAAGCCTACCTTGGATCTCTCTTTCCGGCAGACACAAGTCTGCTGGGGTTGAAAGACCTGCTGGTGAGAAAATTGTCAAGTCAAGCGGAACGCGACCTGTCAACATCTCCTCCTTCACATTCTCCCGCAACTGGGGGTGCGAGGAAAAGGCTCAGAATTCCGAGCCCACCCGCTGGCGGTGATGCAGGGCAGTCTGGAGCGACTGCTGATGCTGACATCTGGTCCGGACTAAAGGACCTGACAACGATTACGGACATGTCGTCTACTGTCACTGCATATGATTCTCTCAACATTGAAAGAATGGTGGAGGATTATATGAGTGACCGCATCCAAGTAGGCACGTCACACAGTCCGTACTTATACTGGCAGGAAAAAGAGGCAATTTGGAGGCCCTTACACAAACTGGCTTTATTCTACCTAAGTTGCCCTCCCACAAGTGTGTACTCCGAAAGAGTGTTTAGTGCCGCCGCTCACCTTGTCAGCAATCGGCGTACGAGGTTACATCCAGAAAATGTGGAGAAGATGATGTTCATTAAAATGAATTATAATCAATTCCTCCGCGGAGACATTGACCAGCAGCAATTGCCTCCACAAAGTACACAGGGAGCTGAGATGGTGGATTCCAGTGGGGACGAATTGATAATCTGTGAGGAGGGGGATGTACACGGTGATATATCGGAGGATGATGATGAGGTGGACATCTTGCCTCTGTAGAGCCAGTTTGTGCAAGGAGAGATTAATTGCTTCTTTTTTGGTGGGGGTCCAAACCAACCCGTCATATCAGTCACAGTCGTGTGGCAGACCCTGTCACTGAAATGATGGGTTGGTTAAAGTGTGCATGTCCTGTTTATACAACATAAGGGTGGGTGGGAGGGCCCAAGGACAATTCCATCTTGCACCTCTTTTTTCTTTAATTTTTCTTTGCGTCATGTGCTGTTTGGGGGGTGTTTTTTGGAAGGGCCATCCTGCGTGACACTGCAGTGCCACTCCTAGATGGGCCCGGTGTTTGTGTCGGCCACTAGGGTCGCTTATCTTACTCACACAGCTACCTCATTGCGCCTCTTTTTTTCTTTGCGTCATGTGCTGTTTGGGGAGTGTTTTTTGGAAGGGCCATCCTGCGTGACACTGCAGTGCCACTCCTAGATGGGCCCGGTGTTTGTGTCGGCCACTAGGGTCGCTTATCTTACTCACACAGCTACCTCATTGCGCCTCTTTTTTTCTTTGCGTCATGTGCTGTTTGGGGAGTGTTTTTTGGAAGGGCCATCCTGCGTGACACTGCAGTGCCACTCCTAGATGGGCCCGGTGTTTGTGTCGGCCACTAGGGTCGCTTATCTTACTCACACAGCTACCTCATTGCGCCTCTTTTTTTCTTTGCGTCATGTGCTGTTTGGGGAGTGTTTTTTGGAAGGGCCATCCTGCGTGACACTGCAGTGCCACTCCTAGATGGGCCCGGTGTTTGTGTCGGCCACTAGGGTCGCTTATATTACTCACACAGCTACCTCATTGCGCCTCTTTTTTTCTTTGCGTCATGTGCTGTTTGGGGAGTGTTTTTTGGAAGGGCCATCCTGCGTGACACTGCAGTGCCACTCCTAGATGGGCCCGGTGTTTGTGTCGGCCACTAGGGTCGCTTATCTTACTCACACAGCTACCTCATTGCGCCTCTTTTTTTCTTTGCGTCATGTGCTGTTTGGGGAGTGTTTTTTGGAAGGGCCATCCTGCGTGACACTGCAGTGCCACTCCTAGATGGGCCCGGTGTTTGTGTCGGCCACTAGGGTCGCTTATCTTACTCACACAGCTACCTCATTGCGCCTCTTTTTTTCTTTGCGTCATGTGCTGTTTGGGGAGGGTTTTTTGGAAGGGACATCCTGCGTGACACTGCAGTGCCACTCCTAGATGGGCCCGGTGTTTGTGTCGGCCACTAGGGTCGCTTATCTTACTCACACAGCTACCTCAGTGCGCCTCTTTTTTTCTTTGCGTCATGTGCTGTTTGGGGAGGGTTTTTGGAAGGGACATCCTGCGTGACACTGCAGTGCCACTCCTAGATGGGCCCGGTGTTTGTGTCGGCCACTAGGGTCGCTTATCTTACTCACACAGCTACCTCATTGCGCCTCTTTTTTTCTTTGCGTCATGTGCTGTTTGGGGAGGGTTTTTTGGAAGGGACATCCTGCGTGACACTGCAGTGCCACTCCTAGATGGGCCAGGTGTTTGTGTCGGCCACTAGGGTCGCTTAGCTTAGTCATCCAGCGACCTCGGTGCAAATTTTAGGACTAAAAATAATGGCCCTCATTCCGAGTTGATCGGTCGCAAGGCGAATTTAGCAGAGTTACACACGCTAAGCCGCCGCCTACTGGGAGTGAATCTTAGCTTCTTAAAATTGCGACCGATGTATTCGCAATATTGCGATTACTAACTACTTAGCAGTTTCAGAGTAGCTCCAGACTTACTCTGCCTGTGCGATCATTTCAGTGCTTGTCGTTCCTGGTTGACGTCACAAACACACCCAGCGTTCGCCCAGGCACTCCCACCGTTTCTCCGGCCACTCCTGCGTTTTTTCCGGAAACGGTAGCGTTTACAGCCACACGCCCCTGAAACGCCGTGTTTCCGCCCAGTAACACCCATTTCCTGTCAATCACATTACGATCGCCGGAGCGAAGAAAAAGCCGTGAGTAAAAATACTTTCTTCATAGTAAAGTTACTTGGCGCAGTCGCAGTGCGAACATTGCGCATGCGCACTAAGCGGATTTTCACTGCGATGCGATGAAAAATACCGAGCGAACAACTCGGAATGAGGGCCAATATTGTGAGGTGTGAGGTATTCAGAATAGACTGAAAATGAGTGGAAATGATGGTTTTTGAGGTTAATAATACTTTGGGATCAAAATGACCCACAAATTCTATGATTTAAGCTGTTTTTTAGGTTTTTTGGAAAAAAACACCCGAATCCAAAACACACCCGAATCCGACAAAAAAAATTCGGTTAGGTTTTGCCAAAACGCGGTCGAACCCAAAACACGGCCGCGGAACCGAACACAAAACCAAAACACAAAACCCGAAAAATTTCCGGCGCTCATCTCTAATTTTAAGACCCGAGTGCACACTCTATCATCTCTGCGTTATAAAATGTTAGATCATATCAGTGAAGATAGAAGGGGGGGTGACAGAGCCAGAGCACTTTTACAGTGTGAAGCTAAATGGATCCACCTCCCGAACACGATTGCCCCGCATGGCCTAAATGAAATGTTCTCTTTGAATTGCTTTTTATGAGTTTTGATGACACTTTGTTATTTGTATAATGCTGTTTCTTTCTGAACCCCTGGTGCTGTATCTGTAACTGTTGTAATATGATTTGTATACAGTTTCCATGGTGATTGATTTCACGTAGCTCAGTGTTTCTGCTTCCGCCTGGCGCCGTCTGAATGTGATGACGTCAGAGGAAATTCAGGGGGGAGCCGTGCACTGATCACACTCTCACGTTTTTACACTTTGGTATAAAGGTAAGCTTTTATGACTTGTATATTGTTACCTGACGAAGGATAATAAATCCGAAACGTTGTAAGCAGACTTGGGGGTCCCAGGACCTTTTGTGAGTGAGTCCGTGAGTGCCGCCTGAAATTCACTGCATATATATATATATATATATATATAGCTCCATGTAAGAAATGGCACTCAGAGTCGACATTGTCAGCAAAACACAAAACTGTATTGTGGTCAAGTACTTTCGAGGACAGCACCCCATCCTCAGGACCTTACAGCAGAAGAGACAGATACACATTGACAAACTTACCCACTTTTTCAAACCCTTAGCTCCAATCCGCTCCGTTCACGCTTCCCGCGCCGCAGCGAGCATCTGCAGCTGGGATCCGGCAGGCGTGACATACATCCGGCGGAAGTGGTCCCGTTACCATGGAGATCAACAGGCTTGCGTGCCACCTAAAGCAAGTAGCCTGCGTTCCAAGATCTCCGGACTCACCCCCACCTGTCACAACACAGACGGCTTCCATTGCTGCAGGAACCACACCGCTGCCCACAAGGAAGTGAGCCGGACACGGACAGAGCTGTCTACCAGGACATACACATAATAAAAGCATATGACAACATACATAATATACCCGTGTAAACAAGAATTCTAACATATAAAAAAGGACAGACAATTAGTAGCAGCACAATGGTGGGTACTGTCACTTCACACCCAGGGAATGTTCCTGATAATCAGGAACATCCCCATGTGTGCGAGGGGGCAGTCTGAAAATCATACATCATAATCACATATTGTAAACAATCAATATCATGCCCCCGTCCTGCACAGGGCAACTGTTGTATCCAACCACAAGATTACCAATAACACTTTCAGGCTAACTACCCACCCACAGAGAGGAAGCACCTTATGCACCCGAAGAGCAACACCAGAGCCTAAGTCAAACTGTTCGTATTAATTTTATCATTCAGCCCCCCTGGCTTAATAGTACCCAGCCTGACTATCCAACGGGATTCTTTAATCAATAAAGCCTTGGCCCTGCCGCCCCCTCACAGCGACACCGGCACATGATCTATCATAAAATATCTGATCTCGTCAAGACTATGGTTCAATTCCCTAAAATGACGAGGAACCGGTTGGTCAATATCTTTTCCGGCTAATGATAAACGAATCGCTGATCTATGGGCATTCATGCGTTCCTTGAATTTACGGGTGGTCTGCCCTACGTAGAATAACCCACAAGGACTGACCACCACGTAAACCACAAATGACATGTTGCAAGTTCGGACAAACCTCATGTCATACATCCTATCCACATGAGGATGTTTGAACTTGGAACATGGAATGATGAAACGACAGGTGGTACAGTCATTACACGAATAACAACCAAAAGGTTTCCTATATACATTGGGGATCTGTGGCACATTCCGACCTGTTATGTCGGTGTGGACAAGTAAATCTTTCAGGTTACTACCACGTCTAAAGGCCGCCACCGGACGTTTGCCCCTAAACATCGGGAGTTCACTGTCAGAGCTCACAATGGGCCACAGGGCCTTCGTGGCCTGCTTGATAACCGGACTCGCCACCGTGTAGTCACTTGCCCACGGAAGAATTTGATCTTGGTTCCTTTTACATGGGCTTAGTAATTCAGATCTAGACATACTCAACACCCTAGACTTTTGTGCCTTCAGCGTCTTCTTATCATACCCTCGCACCAAAAATTTATCAACTACTTTGTCAAGTTCCAATGGAACCGTGCGTACATCGCTAGCAATGCGGGCAACTCACATCATTTGCGAGAGTGGCAACCCTTGTTTTAAAGCCGTTGGGTGATGACTAGATGCTACCAGTAACGTGTTTCTATCGGTCACCTTAGTATATACCTCCGTTGTAAATCGATTATTAGATAATATCACATGTACATCCAAAAAGTTCACATCATTTCTGCCAGGGATTCGCTCTACACATCTGTCTCTCAGTTCTTTTTTTGGTTCGAACGCGTTTTGGCAAAACCTCACCGAAATTTTTTTGTCGGATTCGGGTGTGTTTTGGATACGGGTGTTTTTTTCAAAAAACCCTAAAAAACAGCTTAAATCATAGAATTTGGAGGTCATTTTGATCCCATAGTATTATTAACCTCAATAACCATAATTTCCACTCATTTTCAGTCTATTCTGAACACCTCACACCTCACAATATTATTTTTAGTCCTAAAATTTGCACCGAGGTAGCTGTGTGACTAAGCTAAGCGACCCAAGTGGCCGACCCAAACACCTGGCCCATCTAGGAGTGGCACTGCAGTGTCACGCAGGATGGCCCTTCAAAAAAATACTCCCCAAACAGCACATGACGCAAAGAAAAAAAGAGGCGCAATGAGGTAGCTGTGTGACTAAGATAAGCGACCCAAGTGGCCGACACAAATACCTGGCCCATCTAGGAGTGGCACTGCAGTGTCACGCAGGATGGCCCTTCAAAAAAATACTCCCCAAAAAGCACATGACGCAAAGAAAAAAAGAGGCGCAATGAGGTAGCTGTGTGACTAAGATAAGTGACCCAAGTGGCCGACACAAACACCTGGCCCATGTAGGAGTGGCACTGCAGTGTCAGACAGGATGGCACTTGAAAAAAATACTCCCCAAACAGCACATGACGCAAAGAAAAAAAGAGGCGCAATGAGGTAGCTGTGTGACTAAGATAAGCGACCCAAGTGGCCGATACAAACACCTGGCCCATCTAGGAGTGGCACTGCAGTATCACGCAGGATGGCCCTTCAAAAAAATACTCCCCAAACAGCACATGACGCAAAGAAAAAAAGAGGCGCAATGAGGTAGCTGTGTGACTAAGATAAGCGACCCAAGTGGCCGACACAAACACCTGGCCCATCTAGGAGTGGCACTGCAGTGTCAGACAGGATGGCACTTGAAAAAAACCCTCCCCAAACAGCACATGACGAAAGAAAAAAAGGCGCAATGAGGTAGCTGTGTGACTAAGATAAGCGACCCAAGTGGCCGACACAAACACCTGGCCCATCTAGGAGTGGCACTGCAGTGTCACGCAGGATGGCCCTTCAAAAAAATACTCCCCAAACAGCACATGACGCAAAGAAAAAAAGAGGCGCAATGAGGTAGCTGTGTGACTAAGATAAGCGACATAAGTGGCCGACACAAACACCTGGCCCATCTAGGAGTGGCACTGCAGTGTCACGCAGGATGGCCCTTCAAAAAAATACTCCCCAAACAGCACATGACGCAAAGAAAAATGAAAGAAAAAAGAGGTGCAAGATGGAATTGTCCTTGGGCCCTCCCACCCACCCTTATGTTGTATAAACAGGACATGCACACTTTAACGAACCCATTATTTCAGCGACAGGGTCTGCCACACGACTGTGACTGAAATGACTGGTTGGTTTGGGCCCCCACCAAAAAAGAAGATATCAATCTCTCGTTGCACAAACTGGCTCTACAGAGGCAAGATGTCCACCTCATCATCATCGTCTTATTCATCACCCCTTTCACTGTGTACATCCCCCTCCTCACAGATTATTAATTCGTCCCCACTGGAATCCACCAACTCAGGTCCCCGTGTACTTTCTGGAGGCAATTGCTGCTGGTGAATGTCTCCACGGAGGAATTGATTATAATTCATTTTAATGAACATCATCTTCTCCACATTTTCTGGAAGTAACCTCGTACGCCGATTGCTGACAAGGTGAGCGGCGGCACTAAACACTCTTTCGGAGTACACACTGGAGGGAGGGCAACTTAGGTAGAATAAAGCCAGTTTGTGCAAGGGCCTCCAAATTGCCTCTTTTTCCTGCCAGTATACGTACGGACTGTCTGACGTGCCTACTTGGATGCGGTCACTCATATAATCCTCCACCATTCTTTCAATGGTAAGAGAATCATATGCAGTGACAGTAGACGACATGTCAGTAATCGTTGGCAGGTCCTTCAGTCCGGACCAGATGTCAGCACTCGCTCCAGACTGCCCTGCATCACCGCCAGCGGGTGGGCTCGGAATTCGTAGCCTTTTCCTCGCACCCCCAGTTGTGGGAGAATGTGAAAGAGGAGATGTTGACGGGTCACGTTCCGCTTGACTTGACAATTTTCTCACCAGCAGGTCTTTGAACCTCTGCAGATTTGTGTCTGCCGGAAAGAGAGATACAACGTAGGTTTTAAATCTAGGATCGAGCACGGTGGCCAAAATGTAGTGCTCTGATTTCAACAGATTGACCACCCGTGAATCCTGGTTAAGCGAATGAAGGGCTCCATCCACAAGTCCCACATGCCTAGCGGAATCGCTCTGTTTTAGCTCCTCCTTCAATGTCTCCAGCTTCTTCTGCAAAAGCCTGATGAGGGGAATGACCTGACTCAGGCTGGCAGTGTCTGAACTGACTTCACGTGTGGCAAGTTCAAAAGGTTGCAGAACCTTGCACAACGTTGAAATCATTCTCCACTGCGCTTGAGTCAGGTGCATTCCACCTCCTTTGCCTATATCGTGGCCAGATGTATAGGCTTGAATGGCCTTTTGCTGCTCCTCCATCCTCTGAAGCATATAGAGGGTTGAATTCCACCTCGTTACCACCTCTTGCTTCAGATGATGGCAGGGCAGGTTCAGGTGTTTTTGGTGGTGCTCCAGTCTTCTGTACGCGGTGCCTGTACGCCGAAAGTGGCCCGCAATTCTTCTGGCCACCGACAGCATCTCTTGAATGCCCCTGTCGTTTTTTAAATAATTCTGCACCACCAAATTCAAGGTATGTGCAAAACATGTGACGTGCTGGAATTTGCCCAGATGTAATGCACGCACAATATTGCTGGCGTTATCCGATGCCACAAATCCCCCGGAGAGTCCAATTGGGGTAAGCCATTCTGCGATGATCTTCCTCAGTTGCCGTAAGAGGTTTTCAGCTGTGTGCGTATTCTGGAAAGCGTTGATACAAAGCGTAGCCTGCCTAGGAACGAGTTGGCGTTTGCGAGATGCTGCTACTGGTGCCGCCGCTGCTGTTCTTGCAGCGGGAGGCAATACATCTACCCAGTGGGCTGTCACAGTCATGTAGTCCTGAGTCTGCCCTGCTCCACTTGTCCACATGTCCGTGGTTAAGTGGACATTGGGTACAACTGCATTTTTTAGGACACTGGTGACTCTTTTTCTGAGGTCTGTGTACATTTTCGGTATCGCCTGCCTAGAGAAATGGAACCTAGATGGTATTTGGTACCAGGGACACAGTACCTCAATCAAGTCTCTAGTTGGCTCTGAATTAACGATGGATACCGGAACCACGTTTCTCACCGCCCAGGCTGCCAAGGCCTCAGTTATCCGCTTTGCAGCAGGATGACTGCTGTGATATTTCATCTTCCTCGCAAAGGACTGTTGGACAGTCAATTGCTTACTTGAAGTAGTACAAGTTGTCTTCCGACTTCCCCTCTGGGCTGACGATCGACTCCCAGCAGCAACAACAGCAGCGCCAGCAGCAGTAGGCGTTACACTCAAGGATGCATCGGAGGAATCCCAGGCAGGAGAGTACTCGTCAGACTTGCCAGTGACATGGCCTGCAGGACTATTGGCTTTCCTGGGTAAGGAGGAAATTGACACTGAGGGAGTTGGTGGTGTGGTTTGCAGGAGCTTGGTTACAAGAGGAAGGGATTTAGTGGTCAGTGGACTGCTTCCGCTGTCACCCAAAGTTTTTGAACTTGTCACTGACTTATGATGAATGCGCTGCAGGTGACGTATAAGGGAGGATGTTCCGAGGTGGTTAACGTCCTTACCCCTACTTATTACAGCTTGACAAAGGCAACACACGGCTTGACACCTGTTGTCCGCATTTGTGTTGAAATATTCCACACCGAAGAGCTGATTTTTTTTTGTATTTTGACCAGGCATGTCAATGGCCATATTCGTCCCACGGCCAACAGGTGTCTCCCCGGGTGCCTGACTTAAACAAACCCCCTCACCATCAGAATCCTCCTTGTCAATTTCCTCCGCAGCGCCAGCAACACCCATATCCTCATCCTGGTGTACTTCAACAGTGACATCTTCAATTTGACTATCAGGAACTGGACTGCGGGTGCTCCTTCCAGCACTTGCAGGGGGCGTGCAAATGGTGGAAGGTGCAATCTCTTCCCGTCCAGTGTTGGGAAGGTCAGGCATCGCAACCGACACAATTGGACTCTCCTTGGGGATTTGTGATTTCGAAGAACGCACAGTTCTTTGCTGTGCTTTTGCCAGCTTAAGTCTTTTCTTTTTTCTAGCGAGAGGATGAGTGCTTCCATCCTCATGTGAAGCTGAACCACTAGCCATGAACATAGGCCAGGGCCTCAGCCGTTCCTTGCCACTCCGTGTCGTAAATGGCATATTGGCAAGTTTACGCTTCTCCTCAGACGCTTTTCATTTTGATTTTTGGGTCATTTTTTTACTGATCTTTTGTGTTTTGGATTTTACATGCTCTGTACTATGACATTGGGCATCGGCCTTGGCAGACGACGTTGATGGCATTTCATCGTCTCGGCCATGACTAGTGGCAGCAGCTTCAGCAGGAGGTGGAAGTGGATCTTAATCTTTCCCTATTTTTTTAACCTCCACATTTTTGTTCTCCATATTTTAATGCGCACAACTAAAAGGCACCACAGGTATACAATGTAGATGGATGGATAGTATACTTTATGTACGACGACGAGTGACTGAAGACACAGAGGTAGGTACAGCAGTGGCCTACCGTACTGCTATATACAGTATAATGGACCTGGTGGACACTGTCAGCAGACTGCGTTTATAGTATAAAGAAAAAAAGACACCACAGGTATACAATGTAGATGGATGGATAGTATACTTTATGTATGACGACGAGTGACTGAAGACACAGAGGTAGGTACAGCAGTGGCCTACCGTACTGCTATATACAGTATAATGGACCTGGTGGACACTGTCAGCAGACTGCGTTTATAGTATAAAGAAAAAAAGACACCACAGGTATACAATGTAGATGGATGGATAGTATACTTTATGTATGACGACGAGTGACTGAAGACACAGAGGTAGGTACAGCAGTGGCCTACCGTACTGCTATATACAGTATAATGGACCTGGTGGACACTGTCAGCAGACTGCGTTTATAGTATAAAGAAAAAAAGACACCACAGGTATACAATGTAGATGGATGGATAGTATACTTTATGTATGACGACGAGTGACTGAAGACACAGAGGTAGGTACAGCAGTGGCCTACCGTACTGCTATATACAGTATAATGGACCTGGTGGACACTGTCAGCAGACTGCGTTTATAGTATAAAGAAAAAAAGACACCACAGGTATACAATGTAGATGGATGGATAGTATACTTTATGTATGACGACGAGTGACTGAAGACACAGAGGTAGGTACAGCAGTGGCCTACCGTACTGCTATATACAGTATAATGGACCTGGTGGACACTGTCAGCAGACTGCGTTTATAGTATAAAGAAAAAAAGACACCACAGGTATACAATGTAGATGGATGGATAGTATACTTTATGTATGACGACGAGTGACTGAAGACACAGAGGTAGGTACAGCAGTAGCCTACCGTACTGCTATATACAGTATAATGGACCTGGTGGACACTGTCAGCAGACTGCGTTTATAGTATAAAGAAAAAAAGACACCACAGGTATACAATGTAGATGGATGGATAGTATACTTTATGTATGATGACGAGTGACTGAAGACACAGAGGTAGGTACAGCAGTGGCCTACCGTACTGCTATAAGCAGTATAATGGACCTGGTGGACACAGTCAGCAGACTGCGTTTATAGTATAAAGAAAAAAAGACCACAGGTATACAATGTAGATGGATGGATAGTATACTTTATGTATGACGACGAGTGACTGAAGACACAGAGGTAGGTACAGCAGTGGCCTACCGTATTGCTATATACAGTATAATGGACCTGGTGTACACTGTCAGCAGACTGCGTTTATAGTATAAAGAAAAAAAGACACCACAGGTATACAATGTAGATGGATGGATAGTATACTTTATGTATGACGACGAGTGACTGAAGACACAGAGGTAGGTACAGCAGTGGCCTACTGTACTGCTATATACATTATAATGGACCTGGTGGACACTGTCAGCAGACTGCGTTTGTACTTATAGTATAAAGAAAAAAGACACCACAGGAGTGTTTTTCAGGCAGACAAACGTATACTGGTGGTCACTGTCAGCAAAACTGTGCACTGTACTCCTGCTATAGCTGCTCCCCAGTCTCCCCCACAATTAAGCAGTGTGAGCACTCAGCACAGTCAGATATATCATGCAGCACACTGAGGCTGAGCACAGATATGGTATGGAGCGTTTTTTTCAGGCAGAGAACGGATAAAAAAAAACTAGCAAAACTCTGCACTGTACTCCTCCTAAGTCCTAACAGCTGCTCCCCAATCCTCCCCACAATAAGCTAAGCAGTAGCAATCAGATCAACTAACTACTATAACTATATAAACGGAGAGGACGCCTACCACGTCCTCTCCCTATCAATCTCAATGCACGTGTGAAAATGGCGGCGACGTGCGGCTGCTTATATAGAATCCGAATCTCGCGAGAATCCGACAGCGGGATAATGACGTTCGGGCGCGCTCGGTTTACCCGAGCCACACGGACCCGTGTAACAAGGCTGAAGTTCGGGGGGGTTCGGTTTACGAGAAACCGAACCCGCTCATCACTAATATATATATATATATATAATGAATATGCACTGCACATCACACTTTTATTTTCAGAACTGCAAACTTAATGTCACTGCAAACTTCAGTCTGTTACCTAACATATATCAATCAGCCTCTTTCTGATGGCCATTTGCTGTGGTGACTGCTATGAAAAATGTCCATCACACAGCTCGCACAAAGCATCATTAAACCATCAATATGAGCAAGATAAGTGATTGAATTGAATTTAAATTAATTGCATGAGAGGTTGAGATTTTTATTGTTAATATACAGTATAATACAATGTCCTCGAATAGTATCACGTAAGATCACAACGCAAATGTCGCTCCTATTTGAGCCCCCCACAGTTGTCTTGCATGCAGTTGTCCACTTTACCAATATATATGCAAATTCATAACCTGCGTTTTAATTTAGCGGAGTCACTAAGTCACCATACTGCCACTTTTTCCAAGAAAAACAGGTATTTGAATATACAGTATGTCATACCAAAGTGGCGGCTGCTTCTTTCACTCGCAGTGTTTTTATGTATTTTCCGGTGGGGGGAAGGGTGGGATTATATACATTCTAAGCCCTCTACATGTGGAAAATGTTTCTTGAAGAACCAGAAAATGCTAAATATATAAATGCAAGAAACCACACATATGTTTAATATTACAATTAACCTAACTACTATTTTTTTACAAGATTCTCTGCCAGCATTCTTCTGCATTGTTAAAATATACATAATGTTATCGTTGTGTATACATTATGTGAATTAGCATGTGGGCAAATTAAAGTAAAAAATGAGGGAAATTAACTAAAGAAAAGCATGCCTAAATTAAAGCCAAAATGTCAGTCACTTGATTGCTTCTTATACCATAGACAAATATAAATTACATTTCAGGCACTTTTAAATCATGTTTTGTTTTTAATTGTTAATGGTTAGATTGATTGTAAGCTCTTGGGTCACTGAAATTTTGCATGTGATGTACTTTTGCCTTTTTATATTGATCCTATGTATTTATATACTGTAGATCACAGGGACACATACTTGCAGCACAATTATATATGTAATCTATGCACGAGTGGAAATAATTTGTGTCGCATTTGTGCTACAATATGCATCACCTGATAGGTCCTATTCTGCTGTGTGCCTCATTAACATGTGGTAATAGTGTGCTGTTATTTTTAGGAATTTAGCAACATCCCTTAAGATCTACAGAGCACTGCCCTGCTCCAACTACCTCTTTACAGGTACTGTGCATCTATATGCTTTGCAAAACTTCTCTCGTAAAAATAAGATCCAAAATGTGCCACTGCCGCCCCCATTACATCACTATGGACTGAATAAAAGGTTAAAGAGGGTCTTTCTGACCCGATCGCACGCTGCAGTTTATCGCAGCAGTGCGATCGGGTCAGTACTGCGCATGCGCCGGCGCCGCAGTGCACCGGCGCATGCCAGACAGCCATCGTTGCCTAGCGATCGTCTCTGTCTGATTGACAGGCAGAGGCGGTCGCTGGGCGGGAGGGGGCTGAACAGCGGTGTTAAGCCGCTGTTTAGGGGGCATGGTCTGGCCAACATAGGCGTGGCCTGACCGTTGGGAATTGCGGGCCACGGCGGCTCCATGACATCACACACAGCCGCTGCGACCCGGGCAGCAAAGAGTTTCTCCCGGCCAGCCGCAGGAGCTGCGTTGGCCGGGAGTTACTCCTCAAATGCAAAAGCATCGCTGCTGTGTGATGCTTTTGCATTTCTGCAGGGCAGGAGGTGGCACTGACATGCGGGGTGGACTAGCCCTGTGCTGGGCGTCCCCCCACATGTCTGAGTGCCTGATCATAGCTGTGCTAAATTTTGCACAGCTACGATCAACTCGGAATGACCCCCAAAGTTCCACATTTACATTCCCCTTTACATAGAACCATTTTACAAATCCTGATCAATGAGACAGTTAATTACATGGGATAACACTAAATAGGAATATATATATGTACAGCCCGACTGATGAGTCATTTCCCCAATTTGATCCTCTTCATACAATTATGATGTCAGTGCGTTTTAATATTGTCTTTGCAGCTGAATTACACAAGACAGTGTGTGAACACATCACATAATTTATCTGTCACAGACATCAGCAACCTGTGTATCTCCAGTTGTTGTGAACTCCATCCCAGCAGAACTCACAGCACATGCTGGGGGTTATAGTTCACAGCAAGCTAGCAATTTAGTGGCTATGGGGCCTATATATTCATTCAAAAGTTTAAGACCCAATAATATAGTTTCTTATCATTGCTTTAGGGGTGTTTTAAGAGAGGAGCGGGCCCCCGTGTCTCCTCTGGCAGCAAGGAGGCCCTGGCATTATGTCAGAGACTACTGGGCATACACAGGTCTCCAGGAACATGGCGCTTGTGCCTTGTTCCTGGGGACATCTCCAGTACGCATGCACAAACCACTCGGAAATGGCAGCCGCAGGACTCCGGAGGGGTAAGTATAATATATGGATGCAGGGTGTGTACCTTGTACCTGTTATAGAAACGGGAAACAGTTTGCTTCCCAACAGACGGGTTCCTGATATACCAACGCCGGGATCCCGAAGTAGGTGGCAATGCTGGCATCGAGATACTGACGCAGCACGGGATGCCGGTGTTACATTACTGACAGCTGGCATCCTGATCATCTGGACAGCGGGACGCGCTGGCGTCCTGCCATAGAGGAGGGGGGGAGATAGGTTTAGACAGAAGAAGGGAGGATAAGGTTAGGCTGCAGGGCCGGGAAGGTTAGGGTTTGGGACCGGGGAGGGTTAGGGTTAGGTACATAGAAGGGGAGGTTAGGATTAGGCATCAAGCGGATAGGGTTACGTTTAGGCAGCGGAGAAGTGAGAGTTAAGGTTAGGTACAAAGTGGGAAGGGTTAGGATTAGGCACGCACAATGGAGGGTTATGGCTAGGGTAGGGGGCAAAGGAGGGCTAGGGGGCTTACTGGGGGGCTGTCAGGATACTGATGCCACTGTCAGTGTTCTAACCTCCAGCGGGATGTCCATTGGCATATCATACTGATTCCATAGAAACACCTATGCATTGCTTATCGCGGCAATAAAGTATGGATGTACTACCGGGTTGTATTAAGAAACACATCCAAAGACAGAACCACCTAATATGATCTTGTCCCTCCAATGTGCAAAATAAAGTGTTTGCTAATGGGGTATGCAGTTTCTGCTGCAGGATCCAGGCATGCTACTGCACCTGCGCATCTGTGAGCAGACATTACCTGGGAAAGGATCTTACTGATCTGCAGCCTATAAGCTATGGCTAATGGGGTATGCAGTTAGAATCCCAACTGTCAGAATCCCAGTGGTCACAATCCCGATGCCGAAATCCCGACAGCCATTGAAATACCGGCAGTCGGAATCACGTCTGCTGGTCAAAAACCCCACTTGGGTGGTGGTCCAGACTACCACCCGAGGGGGAATAGAACCTTGTGCCGACCGAAGGTCGCCACCGGGCCCGAAGCGTGGTGAGTGCAACGAGCCCGCAAGGGGACATGCTGTGCTCAAGGTCAAGATTCCGGCTGCCGGGATTCCGGTGTCGGGATTTCCACCGCCAGGATCCCGTCAGTCGGGAAAACATACTGATCCCGCTAATGGGGTATACTTACCTATCTCCCAAATGTTGCGTGGGACTCATGATTTTTCAGGCCAGATCTCACGCATCACACTCGCATCCGTAAGGAAATTGGCAGGATGTGGGGAAACCACATGGAATTGCGACTCTGTTTTGAGGTAGTTTTGCATAATTTATCCCCAACCCTTCCTCATTAATCCGTGAATCACAGCATATTGCCACCTTGGGGGCAGGGCCTAATGATGTGTAACCCTAGCTCCGTCCCCAGAAGTTGCCTTCTCCTGGAGAGGAGCCCTACAAAGTTGGTAAGTACTGTATGCAATGTTGCCAAGCTTTTGCATTCCAGATCTTGGTAAATCTCACACTATAGCAACCCTCATAGAAACCTGTGGGAACTGCTGTAGCGATCGGAAACAGGGGGACCCCAGCAGTCATACTGTACATTCTGGGGATGATTGTATTTTGCAGGTATCCCTGTTTTCAGGAGATTTTCAGCAAAATTTGTTTCATAAATATGCCCCTCTATACCGGAGAGGTTCTTTCAGCACATTCTGTTACTTGATTTGAAGCAACTTCCATGAATTAATTGCACATGGCACTTCACAAATCTACAAAATGTATATCTCAGTAATTCCTGGCAGTTTAATTATATTTTATTTAGTTAATATACAATGTTATGCACTTCAGTGCAATGAAAAATATTGTTAGACATATTCTGACTTTTTTTTCAATATCTCCTAATTACTCTGTTCCCTGAAATGATATTCTGGGCAAGTTATTTATTTTTGGCCACAAAATGGCTAATTCAAGTCACATTTTATTTCCTCTGGTATTTATGTTGTTCATTCAATTTAATTTAATCTATTTTCTATTTTCACAGTTCTATAAAATATGTATGGAACTTGCAGGCAATGGGAAAATCAAATATTAACTATGGCTTGGTAATACTCTGCATAGTGATGATAGGAAGGCTTCTTCCGCATTGGCAAACAACAAGATTTCACCCTTCAGTCTACTGATATTTTCTTAAAAATCATTATGTAAAAAAATAACAAAAAAGGTTCTAGAAAAAGGAGAAAAAATACCAGATATTATAAACCAAATATCCCTCTCTTTAAGCAGTAGATTAGGTCAAGCACCATATTCCATCGGCTCCTCATGTGATGTGCAGGATACTCATGTGATGTACAGGAAACATGTAGCGGAGAGTCCGGGAAGGAAAACCCTGTTTGCTGTAGCTCGCACTTTTATGGGATTTGAGCAAAAGTGAGATTCATGCTCTGATAACCTGCAATATTTTATGGTAACCACATGTTTAATTAAACCTCTCTTGCCACATCCGAAAAAAATAAAAATGTATATATATATATATATATATCTATATATATATCTATATATATAATTTTATATATATATATATATATATATATATATATATATATAACACAGATGTCCCGGCACTCCACATAAATACTTAACTTGGTTTGGGGCCCTCATAAATATTCACAAAGGACCAGGCGCTGATGCGGCACTCATAACCGATTAGCAAAGAACGGAGTCACACTAAAGATGCTTTCAACGTTTCAATCTGTAATAAGATTGTCTTCAGGAAAATATACAAACAAGCAGTGTTTCTTACCTTATATCCCTTCACAATTCACCCAGACAAACACCGGTTGGCTGCGTTCCCGGTCGCGGGAGTCCCGGCCCGAGATTCTGGCGCAGAGAGGTGACATCATCGCGCACTTCCGCGATGCACGTCAATGTTGTATACAAGTAACCAGGCAACCCCCAGCTGAGCCGATACATAGAAAAATAGAAAAAAGAAACAATAACTGATTGCTCCACAAGCAGCAGAGCACATCATAAAGACATCCTAATAACAGAGGAATAATTAATGACATAAGTACATTGTTATATAAACATAAAATGCATGCTCATAAAAAGATGTTTATATCGATCTTATTAACAACAAATCATTACTTAGATAGGGACACAAACAGTAACAAGATGTCAAACTCATATCAGATAGAGCATATAATATGGTTCCCTGTGTATAAATGGAGCACTGCATCCTACCAACAAGGGAAGCAGTAGCGGATTCTACAGACTCCAACCTAAACAAAACTAGCAAATTAATTATGATCATTAAGGCCACGAGGGCTAACGACATCTAGTCTATGGATCCATTCTGTTTCCTTTCTTAATAACAATAAATTACGGTCTCCACCTCTTTTATTAATAGGAACATGATCTATCATCCTATATCTAAGACTATTCAAGGGATGTCTTGCTAAAATAAAATGCCAGGCCACAGGTTGATCACTGGCCCCACTCGCAAGAGCTAACCTTATTGAGGACCGATGAACAGTCATACGTTCCTTGAATTTACGTTGCCTTTTACCTATATATGAAAGGCCGCATGGGCAAATAAGTTGGCAAATAACATGTGTGCTCTTACACGTCAAGTGATAATTAATTTTAAACTTAGTCCCTAGATGCGGATGACAGAAAGTATCCCCAGTTAACAAAAAATTGCACGTTGTGCATGTACATTTAAAACAGCCTTTGCGAACCGAGGACATAAAGTGCTGTTTGGTAGTCGTATCAATATTGGAGATATCAGTTTTCACTAACAGATCCCTCAAGTTTTTTGACCTTAAATAACATGGCATAAATGTGTGTCCTACAATGCCAATTTCCACAGCTGAAGAAATGACCGACCATAATTTTTTGGAGGTGGCATTTGTCATGGGTGAAGATGTATTATATTTGTTGACCCAATGAAATTTATTTTTCCTCTGGTCTAGTACTTGTTTTTGTAATAATGAGGATCTGTTCAGAGTCATTGCCTTCTCCTTGGCACACATCAGGTCTTTTAGAAGATACCCTCGTTGGAGAAATTTACCAATTAATTCATCAATCTGGTCTGATGCCAGCTCCAGATTGTTGTTAATTCTCCTGATCCGTACCATTTGAGAGTAAGGCAGACTCTTTTTCGTATGGGTGGGATGACAACTTTGGTAATGGAGCAGTGTGTTCCTATCAGTACCATTAGTATACAATGTCGTAATGAAGCTATCCTGGTCTCTAATGATTTTAACATCCAAGAACTTGACCATCTGTTGGTCCATCTCAGAGGTCAATTTGACCGGAGAATTGGACAAATTATGCTTGGACATAAGATCCGTAAAACTAGATTGAGTCCCCAACCAAATCAACAGTAAATCATCTATAAACCTGGTATAAAAGAAAATATTAGCTGAAACAATTGGATCATCAAAGAACAATGCTTGTTTGACTTTAAACATATAGGGATTTGCATAACTCGGGGCCACTGAGGACCCCATAGCACAACCAGTGGATTGCAAATAGATCTTATTATCGAAAAGAAAAAAGTTACACGTTAAGACTACTTCAAGCAGATTAAGTAGAATCTCAGCATGCGAGGCATCGTAGTCACCATATTCCAACAGCAAATCTTTCACCGCTCTCATGTGTTCACCAAGTGGAATTACTGTATACAGACTAGAGACGTCTGCTGTGATCAGCCACGCCTCCTGTGGTAGAGGGCCTAATGCTGATAATTTGTTTAATAAAGCTGTGGTATCCAATAAAAAGTTCTTGTGTTTCTGCACCAATGGCTGCAAAATGGAGTCTAAATAGATAGAAGTAGGCTGTAGTAGAGAGCCACGTGCAGAGACAATAGGGCGACCAGGTGGCGGGGTGAGGCCCTTATGTATTTTAGGTAATGTATAGAGAACTGGCATGATCAGGAATTTTGGTACTAAGATAGAGTAGATCTTGTCGTCAATCATCTTGGCATCCATAGCGGCTTGAAGTATCTCCTATATAATAGCCCAGATCTGTGACTTGTGACTCATTTGCTAACGCTGGGTGGAGTCACACCACTGGGCGGAGTTAGTCAAATGAGTCACAGATCTGGGCAAATCTATAGGAGACTAGGAGCAGAAGCAGATGGTATGGTCATGGCACAGGCAGGGGTGCATACCTCCCAGCTTTCTTCAGGCAGAAGGAGGGACACACAGGCGGCGAAAAGAGGGTGTGGTCAACAAAAAGGGGCGTGGCTTCATGGGAGGGCCCCCCAGTTTTCGTCAGTGAGGGGGCATGCCCAGCGCTTTGTGAGCTGCTGGCATGGCTTCTATTTCTGTCAGAAGCTGCTGTCTTTCCGACAAGACGGAAGCTTCCGACAGTTATTGAATATACAGCCCTTTATCTCCATCCAAGGCTTAGTAAATAGTCCCCAATAAGAGACAGCAATCAATACACTTCAAAAACAGTCAATTACATGGTGAAAGATCCATAAAAAATGAACACATACAGTACTTTACCCATTTTGAGATCAGATAGGAAGGATCAGCACAGAGCACACGTAGTTAAAGTAGAGAAAAGCAGCTACATTTATTAGAAAATTTGCAGCATAGGTAAGAGCCGCTGCACATTTTCTAATATGTCTGTTTCAATCACTTAGATTTTCAATAGGATCTGCTTTTTTCAACTTTAACTTTAGTGCCGATCCTTCCTATCTGGTCTCATGATGGGTGAAGTATGTATCTATAATATTATATTTACTGTGTGTGGCACAGGTGTATACATTATTCTAAATTGATCATTCCACATATCTGCATCTTCAGAACAGGTTTCTATTTTATTATAATATGTATTAACGGGTTTTCCATTTTATAATTGTAGTTTGCTTATCCCATCCCTCTCCACTGCTGAGTTCCCTCCGATTTGTATAAGAGTGCGCCCAGTGCAGGGCAAAGAAGATGTGGTAAAGGCTGACTGGAGGGGTGGTATTCATGTGACCGCCGGTCAGCTGACCGACAGTCACATGACCTCCTCCGTGAGCCCGACGGCTCACTATCCCGATGGTCGGCATGCCGACCAACAGGGAATATTTCCACTCATGGGTGTCCACGACACCCATAGAGTGGTAATAGAACCTGTGGCGACCGCAGGTCGCCACCGAGCCCGCAGCGTGGCGAGCGCAGCGAGCCCGCAAGGGGCTTGCTGCGCTCACCCCTCCCCGCCGGGATCCCGGCGTCGGTATGCTGCCGGGATCCCAGCGTCGGTAAGGTGACCGCCGGTCAGGAGACCGCCGGTCACCCGTACTACACCCAATTTGCAGCAAGCTGTGGTTTGCTGGATTTTCAGATTCAAAGAAGCCAGGAAAGGGCAGCAATTTATTGTTACCAATCCAGGAGCTCCCGATATCTGTGTCATCCAGGTGGGTCCCACAGAAGAGGTGGGCTGTTCAGATGGCTGGGAGAGTCACTTCCAGGTCTCCAGTCGGGTGTAGTACGGGTGACCGGCGGTCTCCTGACCGCCGGTCACCTTACCATCACGGCTTGCTGCACTCCAGCCCCTCTCAGTAGGCTATTTTTGCTGCTGCAGATAATGGGAGTGATCAGTACGACAGCAGAGAGGGAGCAACCAAGTACTCCAGAAAAAAGAAGACTGCACCATCTGGCAAAGAGGCGCCACTGCTGGAAGAAAGCCAGAAGACCTAGTGCCAAATGGAGAAGCTGGTAGCGGCTGCTAAGCAAGGGTGATATTCATAAAATAGTTTACCCATGCTCCCTTGCATGCCAGTTGAAAGTGTTGAGACTCAAGATTGGTGAGAGGCAACTGGATGAAAGCTCATCGAGAGTCAAGTTAAGGATCACAGTAAAGCGTCACTAACTCCTGCAGAGAAAGGGCAAGCACATGGACTCCACATGCAGAAGAGCTCCCCAGCGGTGCGGTGCCCCTCTGTGCCTGTCAGGGCCAACTGATCCAGAGTATTGGTCGCTTTGTTATTCCAGGCATTAAGCCCAAGGGCAATATCTATATTTGGGCATTATGCACATGGTTAAGTGTTTAATTCAGGAATTAGGCCTGTGGGACCCACTCATAGAACGAGATGTAAAAGAGTACGAGTTCACCCGACGTACGGGATGCTGGTCGAACTTGGATGTTTTTTTTAAAGGGGTAATCATTTACAAGGCATAGTTATGCCTTGCAGATGACTGCCCCTATAATAAAAGTCTGAGTTCAGGTAGCATCCCGCACGTCGGGCAAACTCGGACTCCATTACATCCCGCCCCAAGAGTAATAGATAGAAATTCTACTGTAATTCTTAGGAGCATGACTATTGTTTTGTAAGAACTTCTCACTGTGCTAGTTACCTTGTGATGTTTCTCACATGTGAAGAGGTTTTCTTTTGTAGCTAGATTTGTATTATACAGTAGATCTGTAATTAATGCACCACACCAGAGACCACCATTGCTGTCTTTAGGGTCACACCTAATGGATTACAGCGCTAATAGAACTCTCAGCTGGAAGGAACGGGCCTCGAGCCGACCCTTCATACTATCTCTTCTCCCAA
Organism: Pseudophryne corroboree; assembly: GCF_028390025.1. Classification (NCBI taxonomy): domain Eukaryota; kingdom Metazoa; phylum Chordata; class Amphibia; order Anura; family Myobatrachidae; genus Pseudophryne; species Pseudophryne corroboree. The sequence goes on along the minus strand of NC_086445.1, from coordinate 948,081,614 downwards.
CTGTAGTGGCACCCAGAACTTTTTATTCCAGTTCGCATTACACAGATGGAGCTCCACCGGACCACCCCATCTGTTCAGACATGGGACACCAGTACCAGAAGTCCCCCCTTGATGGCGGCTCTGCTCACCCTGGTGAATAGCACCATATACCAAGTTGTTCTTGTCCACTTTATGAAGAATAGGCTCGCACTGATCTTATTTCTAGAGATAGTTTGTGATCAGACAGACCTACTGCACCATTCCGCAGAAAAATATATAAGTGCCCATGTGGAACTCTCTGGTCCTGTAAGTATGCCCACCCTTGTTGCTTCTTACCTTGCAGGTCATCTTATTTTACTGGGAGTGGACAGTGACATCAGAGGAAAGCACCACACTCCCAGCATAACACTGACATTGAGGAACATTAGCCATCAGCTTCACAGGTTAGAAGCTGCTGGTTGCTTCATCTCTATTTTAATGGTCAATGCTCCATGTGTAGGCACTGTGGGCCATTAAAAACAATGTATGAGTGACATCATATACTGTAAGCCATACAGTGTTTCATGTGTTGATCTAGCAATGACCTTTGGTGCTGTATCGATCTCCCCAGAGCAAGAGCAATCGGATGCCACAATTGTTAATGGAAGATTACTACTATCAGAAAACTCTGGCAGTAATTATAAGACCTGATCAGAATACAAGGTGCAGATGAAACACTACAAAACAGGCTTAGTATTTTCCATATAGGGTTGTAAAGAGTGGTGTGGACAATATGGTGGCACAATCGCTGCCCTGAAAAGCAAGGTCACCACACTTTTCCTCCTTGTGGGGTGCCTGTACAGGCCCCCCACTGCATAGAAAGGTGCAGGGCACACCCTAAGGATGTGCCACCACCCATCTACGTACTCCGAGTGCTCCACCAGCACTTGTATGATGGCATGAGGTCAAGTGCCCTGGGGGCGGGGAGTGCCGGCCCAGGATACACAGTCACTGTGCTTTGGCACTGTTTACATTAGGCACCAGAGAATAGGCTCTGCATTGTACACTGACTACAAGGGCTCTTTTACACTAACCAACAGCCATTTGGTTCTGTCCTGTTGGCTAGGCACCAGGCATATGGTTCTGCATTGTAAACTAGCCACCAGACAATGAACTCCATAGTGTAAAGCACCCACCAAAGAATTAATTTATTTTTATTTATACACAGCTTAACCTTTTTACAGCGCCAACATATTACACAATTCTTTAAAGGAAATGTGTGTTTTTTTAAATCATTATAATCAGTCCATGCCCCAGTGGAGATCACAGGCAAAATTCTTTACCACACACAGATCTGTGAGTATGAATGGTGGGAATAATAAACGGGGCTTACTTGCCGAGTGGTGATGGCGGTGGGGTGTCCTGGGTGCCAAAAGATTATGCCCACTCACTGATGTGGACTACAGGCTGGAACAGCATCCAATAAATATTTTTTTTTAACACTGATCATGTTAATTTACTAACTGGGCATTCTCTGTTTTAGCAGTCCAATCTTAAATGAGGAAATATTAATAGCCTTCTAAATATTTCTACTTCCTTTTAAGTAAATAAGTGAGCACTTAGGAATAGTCTTCTATAGAATGACCGCTGCTAATCAATTTACTCATCACAGCATATGTTCTCCCGCGCAGTAAAAAAAGAAAAGACCATACTTATATATAAATGGGTGCCTAATCTGATCGTGTACAATTAGCCATAAAGGAAAGACATCACTGTCATTTGGGTACTTTTTAGCAAAGTACATTGAAACAAAGAAAATAAGTTTTAATTACACTTAAAGGAAATAATCAGCTTTATTATAACCATATGTTTTACAAGCCATGCTTGTGCTCATATAGCAATAATCTTTGCACAGATGTTACTGAGTTTGCCTAATCATGTACTTAATCATACTGGAATGTGGCACAAAACTTTGTTTTGACAGTTTCCAATCCCCAGCAGACAATTAATGGTAAAGAGTCAAATAACTTCCAAGGGAAAAGAACATTAGAATACACGATATTCTTCAGTCATGAATGATACAGGACACGACCGTTGGGTGGGTCATGTGACCTGGTGGGCGAGCACAGAGCAAAACTGTATGATGTGTACAGTAGTTCTACGTTGATCAAGTTTCTAGCTTCCAAAGAACAATTGATTCGTGACTTTTAAAACATGAACCTATTTTTCTTTTTCAAAAACTTTTCTCAATTTTACATTAGATTTATTCAGTCTGCTGCAAACCTTTTACTTGATTTAGCTACAATTTGCACTTGGTATGTGACAGGAGTGTAGGGTTCTTCCATGTTCCATCCATCATTGCACATATGGTTCGCCGGGGCCTCTTCTTTCATCTGTTGGTATCTTCTTCTGATCACTAGTAGCATTAGCTGGACGCTACATATATAAATTATTGTGCATTACGTTCTTATGTATAATTAGAGACACTGAATGCTCAGTGCGGAATTTGTATCCCCAGAACTTAGCTTAGGATTCTGGGGGTAATTCTGAGTTGATCGCAGCAGAAAGTTTGTTAGCAATTGGGCAAAACCATGTGCACTGCAGGGGGGATAGATATAACATTTGCAGAGGAGAGTTAGATTTGGGTGGGTTATTTTGTTTCTGTGCAGGGTAAATACTGGGTGCTTTATTTTTACACTGCAATTTAGATTTCAGTTTGAACACACCCCACCCAAATAACTCTTTCTGCACATGTTAAATCTGCCTCCCCTGCAGTGCACATGGTTTTACCCAACTGCTAACAAAATTCCTGCTGCGATCAACTTGGAATTACCCCCTCTGTCCCCTCTTCTGACTTCACGTTACTCCATGCGGACTCTTAAAATAAAATAAAATTAAATACATTTAAAAAATCATTGCAAGAAGCTACATTTCATGTAATGCCCCCTGGTGGCAGAAAAGTATGTTTTGCTTGCAGTGGGAGAAATGTGGCATTCTACAGCCGGGAGGCATTCAAGTTGCCGGCTGCCGGGATCCTGGCAATCAGGATACCAACGCCGGAATCCCGACACCCTGTGAAATACCAGCATTCGCAATCCCACCCGCCAACGGGAATCCTCACTCAGGTTGTGGTCCACACCTCCAGCCGGGGGGGAATATAACCCTGTGGGGACCAAAGGTTGCCACCAGGCCTGAAGCATGGCGAGCGCAGCGAGACTGCAAGGGTACACACTGCGCTCGTAGCCGGTATTCCGGCTGTCAGCAGGATCTCGGCGTCGGTCTCCTGACCGCTGGGATCCCGACAGCCGGGATATCATACTGAATCCCTACAGCCAAGTGAGGGTTTATCCAAGAGCCGTTAGGGATGTGCTCTGCAAACAGAAACAAAGGGAAACATCAGTTAGCCAAAAAAAGAGTTCAGATAGAGAAAGGTTAATTAGAAGATGGCTAATTTGTAAAAAATGTGGCTATTTTTCTGTTTAGAAAATGAACACTTGCAGAATCTTAGTTGCTTATATCCCAGTACTAAGAGCTGCTCCTGTATTTAATCTGCACTTTTACAGAACTGTGACTGTCCGCAGTATAAAAGAAGTCAACGTACTGTTATTTCGGGGCCACCGGTTAATTCCAGCATTACCATATTTCTCCTAAAAATCAGCTCAGTTTAGCATCAGGTATGTCTCACATTCATGGAATGTTTTTATTACCGTGGTGAAAATGCATCACAAAAATGCCCTTACCTATAAAAAGTGCCCGGAAAAAATGTAGAAAGTGACCAAATGAAAGTATTGTTAGAGTACAATGGTGGCCAAAAGTTTTGAGAATGACACAAGTATTGGTTTTCACAAGGTTTGCTGCTTCAATGTTTTTAGACTTTTTTTGTCACATGTTACTATGGTACAGTGCATCTGGAAAGTATTCACAGCACTTCACTTTTCCCACATTTTGTTATGTTACAGCCTTATTCCAAACTGGAATAAATTCATTTTTGCCTCAAAATTGTACACACAATACCCTATGAAAAAAGTTTTGTTTTTTTTAGATTTTTGCAAATTTATTAAAAATAAAAAAACTAAGAAATCACATGTACATAAGTATTCACAGCCTTTGCTCAATACTTTGTTGATGCACCTTTGTCAGCAATTACAGCCTCAAGTCTTTTTTAATCTGATGCCATAAGTTTAGCACACCTATCTTTGGCCAGTTTCACCCATTCCTCTTTGCAGCACCTTTCAAGCTCCATCAGGTTGGATGGGAAGTGTCGGTGCACAGCCATTTTCAGATCTCTCCAGAGATGTTCAATCGGATTCAAGTCTGGGCACTGGCTGGGCCACTCAAGGACATTCACAGAGTCGTCCTGAAGCCACTCCTTTGATAGCTTGGCTGTGTGCTTAGGGTCGTTGTCCTGCTGAAAGATGGACCGTTGCCCCAGTCTGAGGTCAAGAGCGCTCTTTAGCAGGTTTTCATCCAGGATGTCTCTGCACATTGCTGCATTCATCTTTCCCTCTATCTTGACTGTAGGGATGGTATTGGTCTATTGATGAGCGATGTCTGGTTTCCTCCAAACATGACGCTTGCCATTCACGCCAAAGAATTCAATCTTTGCCTCATCAGACCAAATTTTGTTTCTCATGGTCTGAGAGTCCTTCAGGTGCATTTTGGCAAACTCCAGGTGGGCTGCCATGTGCTTTTTACTAAGGAGTGGCTTCTGTCTGGCCACTCTACCATACAGGCCTGATTGGTGGATTAATGCAGAGATGGTTGTCCTTCTGAAAGGTTCTCCTCTCTCCACAAAAGAATGCTGTCGCTCTGAAAGAGTGACCATCGGGTTCTTGGTCACCTCCCTGACTAGGGCCCTTCTCCTCCGATCGCTCAGTTTAGACGGCCGGCCAGCTCTAGGAAGTGTCCTGGTGGTTCTGAACTTCTTCCATTTACGGATGATGGAGGCCACTGTGCTCATTGGGACCTTCAAAGCAGCAGATATTTTTCTGTACCCTTCCCCAGATGTGTGCCTCGAGACAATCCTGTCTCGTAGGTGTACAGACAATTCCTTTGACTTCATGCTTGGTTTGTGCTAAGACATGCACTGTCAAGTGTGGGACCTTATATAGAGTGGTGTGTGCCTTTCCAAATCATGTCCAATCAACTGAATTTACCACAGGTGGACTCCAATTAAGCTGTAGGAACATCTCAAGGATGATCAGTGGAAACAGGATGCACCTGAGCTCAATTTTGAGCTTCATAGCAAAAGCATGTTTGTTATTTTTAAGAAATTTGAAAAAATCACAAAAAACACTTTTTTCATGTTGTGATTATTGGGTATTGTGTGGAGAATTTTGAGGAAAAAATTAATTTATTCCATCTTGGAACAAGGCTGTAACATAACAAAATGAGGAAAAAGTGAAGCACTGTGAATACTTTCCGGATGCACTGTATACTGAAGTACAATTACAAGCATTTCATAATTGTCAAAAGCTTTTAATGACAATTACATACGTTACTGTTGGCATGACACAGGATTGATGATAGCGCTCACCTTTCCTTCTCCGGACAAGCGTTTTTCCAGATGCCCCAAACAATCTGAAAGGAGATTCATCAGAGAAAATGACTTTACCCCAGCCCTCAGCAGTCCAATCCCTGTACATTTTGCAGAATCTCTGTCCCTGATGTTTTTCCTGGAGAGAAGTGGCTTCTTCTTTGCTGCCCTTGTCCGGAGAAGGAAAGATGAGCGCTACCATCAGTCCTGTGTCATGCCAACAGTAAAGCATCCTGAGACCATTCATGTGTGGGGTTGCTTCTCAGCCAAGAGAGTGGGCTCACTCACAATTTTGCCTAAGAACACAGCCATGAATAGGAATGGTACCAAAAACATCCTCCATCCTGCCATACATTGCAGAGGCACTGAAAAAGAAGGGTCAACGCTGCAAATATGGACTCTTTGCATAAACTTATTGTAATTGTCAATAAAAGCCTTTGACACTTATGAAATGCTTGTACTTCAGTATACCATAGGAACATCTGCAAAAAGGTCTAAAAACGCTGAAGGAGCAAACTTTGTGAAAACCAATACTTGTGTCATTCTCAAGACTTTTGGCCACCGTTGTACCCTAACAATACTTTCATTTGGTCACCTTCTACGTTTTCCGGGCGCTTTATATGGGTAAGAGCATTTTGTGATGCATTTTCACCATGGTAATAAAAACATTCCATGAATGTGAGACATACGTGAGGCTAAACTGAGCAGATTTTTAGGAGAAATATGGTAAAGCTGGAATTAACCGGTGGCCCTGAAATAACAGTACATTCACTTTTCTATACTGCAGACACTCACAGTTCTGTAAAATAAGTGCAGATTAAATAGAGGGGCAGCTCTTAGTACTGGGACATAGGGACCTAAGAATCTGTCATTCTGAAAACTTTTGGCTACGGCCGTACTGTTTTCAGCACCTCTCTGGGGGTGTGATATACAGTACAATGCATCAAATACTGTATGGAATACAGTACGTCCCGCCACATATTCTATGCATTTATTAACAATGTATGAATGAATAATTGTCAATATAAACAAAAAGATAGCTCTTCCAATAAGAACTCTCCTTTGCTTTGTAAGGACTTCTGGGCTTATGACCAAGGACCAGCAGTTCTATTGTGTATGTGCAGCCAGGGCCATCGAAACGTATAGGCACCCTGAAGCTGCCCAGGGCCCCACAATTCTTTGGGCCTCTATGCAGGGGCAGGTGGTGGTCACACAACCAGAGGCAGCATTCTGACCTGTTTCCCAGCAAGCAGCCAGACAGTAGCTAATAGCTGATTGGTGGATGGATGCAGTGCTGACAGCCTATCACTGTATGGAAGCATTTAAAGAGTGCGCAGGACTGCAGGAGGGACATGTTTTAATTTTTATTAATTGGTTCCCGTAAAAGGGTGGGAAGGGACCTCAGTTTATTGCTTTCACCAGGACCTACGATGCTGTTATTAAACCACTAAACAAATCCCCTCTTGCGCTATAAATAATATGGTATGGCTCAAAAGTTCAAAAATAAAAATAAAAACAATTTAATAATTTCATATAATCTATATTTTTTATTTTTTAGTAAAAAATAGACATATGTATATATATATATATACTCACAAATAAACTATTAGACCGGTCACATAAAATCACTAACAATATCTTTGCATATCTAAAGGAGGTGGATCTAAGTAAACTCTGTGCACAGAGAATAAAAAAATTTTATCAAAAAATGTATAAAACTCAGTCCATATATTAATATGAAAGACAAAAAGCCAGCCGTAATTTGCACCCCTGCTGTTTATTAGATTTCCTCTATATGCTGCCACTCATTATAGGGAAATGTTATTGTGCAGAAAGGATCGCTCCACACTGGAGCCTTACGTGTAGCTCACACCGCTTGTTGTACCACGGGAGAATCCAATGACAGACGAGGCGGTCTCGGGCTGCGGGAATGGCGTTGCACTGGCGCCTGCTGTGTTAAGTGTTTTACCCGACTTCCAAGCTCTGTGAGTCCACACCTCTATGTGCCGTTTGCAGACACCACAGTCGCGGTTGTGATCTCCCGATCTCCGGTTTGTCCACGGATATTACCGCTTGCTGATGTGGTAATTTGGGGGTGCAATGAAGGCTGGTACAAGGGTCCAATGCTCTGCTTCTGACGCGTTTCGCTCCTCTCACAGGGGCTTCCTCAAAGACAGCCCTGTGCGCAGCCATCAGTGTGCAGATCTGCAAGCGGGAGGGACGGGGGAATGGGGGAAAGAGAAGGATTCTTTGGATCCCTCTCAGGGGAATACCACAGAGTACAACAAAGGGCTTTCAATTGCAAAAGGATTCAACTGCAATTTGATTGACAGGTGGCGGGCATTTGGGGACGGCGAGGCCGCATTGGGGGGAGAATACAGCAGGAAAAGCAGGCATGTCATGGCCATTTTGGGGGTGGGCCGATGGCTTTGCCTGCATTTCTTGTGATTTGAAACATTGGAAACATAGCGTTGGTGCGCCTGCAGTATGCTGGGGGGGTCATCCTCTATTTCAGTTCCTGCGATTCGATCGCAATTCAATTGCTATTGCATCATGGGGTGGCACCGCACATGCTGGGCAACCTTGCCCTGTGCTGGGTAGCAGCCAGCATGCGATTTGATCTTTGGCAGTTTTTGATAATTTAACAAAAACTGCTAAGGACTCTGAATAAGCCTCAAAGTCTGGAAAATTTTACTTTATGGAGCCTGATACATAATCTGGGGGGTTGCCGTTTTCAGAGGTTTCATCGAATGTTACACTTAGGACATCATACTCTGTATATGTAAATATACATTTGCAGACAAAAAAAATACAAAGATATATCTGCTATTTCAGTAAAAATCTGATCTGTAAGGGGTATGGTTGGCTTACAGCTCCCGAACATTACTGTACTAGCATATATATGCCACTGACTCGAATTTCCAAAGGCAATTGGATACAAATATAACATGCTTTCAGCTCAAAATATGGGTGTGAATTGTGTGCGCACATAGGGGGTCATTCCGAGTTGATCGTAGCTGTGCTAAATTTAGCACAGCTACGATCATTCACACTGACATGCGATTCCTTTGCACTTCAAGAGTAGCAAAAAAAGGTGTACACCGACAGTGGATGCGCAATAAAAACAGACTGAGCAGCCTTGCTACTACACTAGGAGGGATAAACACATAAATCCCTAAGAATTCAAGTATTAGGAAAATGTGCAGCATGCATTGGCGCTCAAACCGTAAGATGAATCCCTTGGATTGTGGAGGGATGAACGGAATGAAACCATGTGTGGTTACAAGATGAAGTGCATTTATTAATGTAAACAAACACACCAACACGAATGGACAATAAAATGTACAGGTTTAAAAATGCAGATGAAAAACAAACATGAACAAACGTGGACTTGGAGGCAGTGACTTGAGAAAGGTCTGAGTTACCTGACCGAAACGCGTTGTATCTGGATAGAGGACTGACTGGACAAAGGAGCGGTGATACTATTGGAAGGACCCACGTGCTGATTTTGCTCCATGCGGTGGTGCCGGGCTATTTCAGCTCTGGACCATAACTGCTTACTCTAAGCTAGCCCACCGCAGGGCCACCAGATGGTGAGGGATTCATTATTTACCTACCGCACAGTCACTTTAAACAAGTCACTGCCTCCAAGTCCACGTTTGTTCATGTTTGTTTTTCATCTGCATTTTTAAACCTGTACATTTTATTGTCCATTCGTGTTGGTGTGTTTGTTTACATTAATAAATGCACTTCATCTTGTAACCACACATGGTTTAATTCCGTTCATCCCTCCACAATCCAAGGGATTCATTTTACGGTTTGAGCGCCAATGCATGCTGCACATTTTCCTAGTACTTCAAGAGTAGCTCCCGACCAGCGCAGCTTTAGCGTGCTGGCTGGGAGCTACTCATCGCTCCCTGGCCCGCAACGGCTGCGTGTGATATCACGCAGCGGCTGCGGTCCGCCCCCCGTTCGGTACGGCCACACCTGCATTGGCTGGTTCCGCCCCCCCTCCCAGCGACTGCCTCTGCCTGTCAATCGCCCGTCTAGCATGCACCGGCGCACTGTGGTGCTGGCGGATGCGCAGTTCTGACCCGATCGTACCGCTGCGATAAACTGCAGCGTGCGATTGGGTCAGAATGACCCCCATAGTGCAACAAGATGTCTATTCATTACAAAGGACCTGTTGACCCTCAATAATTACATATCTACCTAGCCGCAACTTGCGGCGTTGAATGTTTTTAAAACCTGGACTGTAATGATGGTGTTTGGCCACAACGTGGTGTGTGTATGAGTGAGTGAGTGAGTGAGTGAGTGAGTGAGTGAGTGAGTGAGTGAGTGAGTGAGTGAGTATGGAACTTATTCAGCTTCAGTTACAGTTTTACTATTTTACCAAAACTGCAACTCTTTTCGATCGCATGCTGGGATCCGCCCAACACAGGGCAAGGCCGCCCAGCATGCAAATGGCCACCAGTGATGCAATTGCAATAAAATTGCTGTTTCATTGTTGAATTGTGGAAACCCCCGCAGCCTGGCTGCGAAGGCAGGCGCTGGGCGGCCATGTTTTCACTCGCAGCTGCCACGTAGGATGTCGCGTGGCTGGCCTGAAAAAGGCGCCGACCCGCCCCCATTTTCCACGCATCGCCGAGTCACCACCCTGCAAATGCCTCTGCCTGTCAATCACGCAGAGGCGTCCGCATAACTGAGATGCAGATGTATCTCTACGCCTACACACATGCAGAGTCGGTCCTGCGTGTGCGCACTACAGAAGCAGACGGGGAGATGCTATCGCATCTCAAATCCGTCTGACCCTGAATATCCCCCTATATGCGGGGTAGGTACCTGCTCCAGGTGCTTATATTGCATATGTAGTGTTAGCGTAGTTTACTGTATTTTAGATTGCATATATAGTATTAGTATATTTTACTGTATATTTTATTGCATATGTAATATTAGTGTATTTTATTGTATATTATATTGCATGTAGTATATAGGTGTATTTTACTGTATATTATACTGCATATGTACTGTTGGTGTATTTTATATTATACTGCATATGTAATGTTGGTGTATTTTATTGTATATTATATTGCATGTGTTGTATAAGTGTATTTTACTGTATATTATACTGCATATGTACTGTTGGTGTATTTTATTGTATATTATATTGCATGTGTTGCATAAGTGTATTTTAGTGTATATTATACTGCATACAGTATGTACTGTTGGTGTATTTTATATTATACTGCATATGTAATGTTAGTGTATTTTTCATATTGCATATGTAGTGTTAGTGTATTTTATATTTATATTGCATATTTTTATTTAGTGCACTTTATATTTATTGACTTTATCTATGGAAATGGTAAATGTATGTATATTTTATTTTGTAATAATAATTATTTGTTTCTCCATTACTACTAACTGTGTTTCTGCTTTCAGCGTAATGCTTTGTAATTGAGATAAATTACAAAACAAAGAGATTTTTTTTTTTTTTTAATCCACATGAAATCCACATTAATCCACAATACAACTCTTCTGGGTCTAAACTGCCGTCTCTCCCTCTGGCAAAAATTGTGTTGATATTAAAATCAACACCATAAAGCAGCCGTAAAGCTCAGCAGACCCTAATATGTTTCCTTTCAGTTTCATTTAGCACAGGTTGATGTTCATGCCGTTTAAGTGTAAATGCAGATTGTTTCACGGGAAGAGAGAAATAAACATATGCCGGGTGGAGAGAAACGTTTAACGGTTATATGCAACAGCCTGCCGGTCATTAACACATTCATTTCCAAAGGAGGGGGGTAACTGTGACACTACAAATAACTGGCTAGCTTCCTGGTGGTGAAAAGGTTACAGAAACCAATGGAAAATTGAAATGCAAAATTAAAACAAGTGGAAACAATTTGAATTCCACTAAAACTCTTTATAGGATTAAATTGCAAACTTAATAAAGTGTCCTTGTTCCTCTGTAATAGTATATGATTCCAGATAGTTCTCCTGGTTTTTTGTCTTTATTGATGACTAGAGACACTGGCATATTTACAATGGGTGCAGTGGGTGCACCGTACACCCTGCACCCATTAATTGAAATACTTACAGCGCTGCTGTAAGCACTGGGAGAATGGCACAGCACAATTTACCCAGTGATTCGCGCATGCGCATTAGGAAAATCACTGGGAATATGGCCGTCGCGCCATTTTCCTGGTGATTTGCGCATGCGCTCTAGGCTCTGGGACAGCGCTAGAGACCCTAGTGCCCAGAGCTCTACAGCACTGCCGGCTAGAGAAAAGGGGGCCCAGACGGAGCCTGCACACGGGACTCCTCCTCTCTAGAAATGCCCCTGACTAGAGATATCTTTGTATGTACAGTTTAACATTTCTATCTTGTGTATCGTAACTTTTTCAGTATTTAGCAAAAAATGTCTACAGCAGTCAGAAGTTATATTACTATAGCAATGATGTTCCTATTTTTTAAATATTCTTTCCGAACTCAGAGGTCCTTTTTAGAAATGGAAGATCTTTGCTCCAAACTTATGCTGGGTACATACTTGGACTTATACAGATGTGGACAGAGATGCCGTATGTAGCGCAAAGCATTGATGTTCAGTATTGTGCACTTGAGCAGGACCCGTACTGCGCATGTGGAGTATGGGTCTGCAATGTCTGTAGCAGATTGACTGCAGACTGTTAAGTGATTGACAGTCTGCATGGAGGCAGATGACAGAGATTTCCTGGCCACTTGTAAGATCTGCGGCGTCCAGCTTGAGTGACCCCATGGGTCATGTAGCCGGCATATGATGTCGTAGGTGATCTGATGCTGTGTATTAGGATCAGTCCATCTTAACAGCATTGTAGGCCCTGGGCAAAGCAATGCACTTGGGCCTCTACTTATCCATTCATGTGAACTAATTAATAAAATATCATACCATGCCCCTCCTGAGGTCCTGTGCTGTCTCACTACAAGCTTCAATAAAGTGAATGGCTGTCAGCACTCTGGTTGGTGGATAGCTCCAGCAATCCACCAATCAGTATACTGACAGCCATTCACTGCCTGGCTGCTGGCTGGGAGGCCAAGAATAGAATTTTGGACCTCAGACAAGACAAGCATCGGTATGTCGGCAATCTCCTCATGCTGCGAGGCCAACGCAATAGCAACCTTAGGCCCGGAGGTCAGGGTAATAGCATCCTCAGGCTGCGAGACCAGGGCAAAAGTGTCCTCAGGCCCAGAGGCCAGGGCAATAGCATCCTCATGCTAGGAAGAAAGGACATTCAGGACCCCTCCTGGGGCTTTGCCACTCAAGACCCCTCCTGGGGCTTTGCCACTCAAGCCCCCTTCTGGGGCTTTACCACTTGAGACACATCCTGGGGTATTGGCACCTGAGACCCCTTCTGGGGTATTGGAGGTGAATACCTCTCCAGTGATGATAGACTTGACTCTTATCTGCTGGTTCCAAATTTGAATTTAGGGCCCCCCCCCCCCGTCACAGGACCCCACTCTTAAGTACAAGTCTCCTTTTGGGCAACTTTATTGTGAGTAATAGAGTCTGGAATAAAACAGAGTGAACCCTGGAATGCTGAGGTTTATTTACGTTTCTGGACTTGCATAGCGAACAGTCTTTAATCAGGTGCTCAGCACTCCCACAATAAAGAAAGAGAACGTTCTCCATACGCCGCTGGCGATTGCTGTCAGAGAGCCTGCGTTGCAGGTTACAACTAAATCTCTTTTCACTCTATTCAGATGAAGAAACTGCAGTAGTGGGGAAGCAAAAGTCTGTAGTCAACTTGGTCTCTGAAACTTGAGAGAAAGCTTTTATAATGTCCAGTATACTCCCAAAAATGTCTGCCATTAGTTGGGTAATACCAGTTAATAATATGTGTAACTGTTCAATCTTCAGGAACAATATACTTAGCTGCTCAGGATTCACTCTACTGTGGAACTGAGAGGGCCTGGAACAGTTGAAAGACGAGGCGCCAACAAAATTTTCCTCAATCGGCTGATTATGGCAAGGATTAACTACATCCAGAACACTTTGAGAGGTTGGAATAACCTACTGCTGCAGCACATCCATGCGAGATGACACTCATAGGAAGGCCTGTAACAGCAGTGTCTGCATGCTCTCAAAGTTCTGCAGCTTGCTCAGAAAACCTGGAACTTGATCTGCGGCTTGGGTCTGACTGGATGAGATCTGGACTAGACTTGAGAAGACAGGGTCCATTCTGAGCATACAGTTCCAGTAGTGTGTTTGGGGCTGGTTATAATGTTAGGATTCACATGCCTAAACGGCTGGCAGATTAATTGTTAGACAGGATTAAACGCTGAAGTAATTACTGCAGGTTAGACCAGCTAGCTAGGGAGTAGTTAACCAGAATAATCACTGGAAACTAGAAGTGTTCAGATTCCGGAACGGAATAGCTGGGAACAATCAGAGTTATGATATGCAGGCTAGGAATGGGGAGTTCTACCAAAGAAGTGATGGGAGTTCAATATTACTGCTTAGAACTAAAAGACAGGTGAGTGTAGCTGAGGAATTAGTACCCAGATCTTAAGTAGATCTTGGAGGCAGCACAAAAGTAAACACAATAACTCTAGCTCTTAGTACTGACCATCCACAGGAATGATGTAGTTTATGGTGACTTTATTAACTGCAAAATCTAAATTCAGGTCGTGATCCTTCTAGAGATGAGCGGGTTCGGTTCCTCGGAATCCGAACCCCCCCGAACTTCAGTCTTTTTACACGGGTCCGAGGCAGACTCGGATCTTCCCGCCTTGCTCGGCTAACCCGAGCGCGCCCGAACGTCATCATCCCGCTGTCAGATTCTCGCGAGGCTCGGATTCTATCGCGAGACTCGGATTCTATATAAGGAGCCGCGCGTCGCCGCCATTTTCACACGTGCATTGAGATTCATAGGGAGAGGACGTGGCTGGCGTCCTCTCCGTTTAGATAGAGAGTGAGACACTTGATTTACTAGTAATTTAATTTTAGTAATTTTGGGGAGCATTAGGAGTACTCAGAGAGTGCAGAGTTTTGCTGATAGTTATACTAGTGACCACCAGTTTTATTTATTATTTAAAATCCGTTCTCTGCCTGAAAAAAAACGATACACAGTCACATACCATATCTGTGCTCAGCCTCAGTGTGCTGCATGATAATATCATCTATGTATATCTGACTGTGCTGAGTGCTCACTGCTCACACAGCTTAATTGTGGGGGAGACTGGGGAGCAGTTATAGCAGGAGTACATAACAGTGCACACTTTTGCTGCCAGTGTGACTGACCAGTGACCACCAGTATATTGTCTGCCTGAAAAAGTTAAACACTCGTGTGGTGTTTTTTTATTTTATTCTATAAACGCATTCTGCTGACAGACAGTGTCCAGCAGGTCCGTCATTCATTATATTATAATAGATACCCGCAGTAGTGATATATATATATATATATATATATATATATATTTTATATCATTATCATCCAGTCTATACTAGCAGACGCAGTACGGTAGTCCACGGCTGTAGCTACCTCTGTGTCGGCAGTGCTCGTCCATAATTGTATACCTACCTGTGGTGGGTTTTTTTTTTTCTATCTTCTTCATACTAGTAGTTTAGGAGTCTGCTGCTGACAGTGTCCAGCAGGTCCGTCATTATATAATATATACCTGTCCTGCAGTAGTGATATATATATATTTTTTATATCATTATCATCCAGTCTATACTAGCAGACGCAGTACGGTAGTCCACGGCTGTAGCTACCTCTGTGTCGGCAGTGCTCGTCCATAATTGTATACCTACCTGTGGTGGGTTTTTTTTTTTTCTATCTTCTTCATACTAGTAGTTTAGGAGTCTGCTGCTGACAGTGTCCAGCAGGTCCGTCATTATATAATATATACCTGTCCTGCAGTAGTGATATATATATATTTTTTATATCATTATCATCCAGTCTATACTAGCAGACGCAGTACGGTAGTCCACGGCTGTAGCTACCTCTGTGTCGGCAGTGCTCGTCCATAATTGTATACCTACCTGTGGTGGTTTTTTTTTTTTTCTATCTTCTTCATACTAGTAGTTTAGGAGTCTGCTGCTGACAGTGTCCAGCAGGTCCGTCATTATATAATATATACCTGTCCTGCAGTAGTGATATATATATATTTTTTATATCATTATCATCCAGTCTATACTAGCAGACGCAGTACGGTAGTCCACGGCTGTAGCTACCTCTGTGTCGGCAGTGCTCGTCCATAATTGTATACCTACATGTGGTGGGTTTTTTTTCTATCTTCTTCATACTAGTAGTTTAGGAGTCTGCTGACAGACAGTGTCCAGCAGGTCTGTCATTATATAATATATACCTGTCCTGCAGTAGTGATATATATATATTTTTTATATCATTATCATCCAGTCTATACTAGCAGACGCAGTACGGTAGTCCACGGCTGTAGCTACCTCTGTGTCGGCAGTGCTCGTCCATAATTGTATACCTACCTGTGGTGGTTTTTTTTTTTTTCTATCTTCTTCATACTAGTAGTTTAGGAGTCTGCTGCTGACAGTGTCCAGCAGGTCCGTCATTATATAATATATACCTGTCCTGCAGTAGTGTTATATATATATTTTTTATATCATTATCATCCAGTCTATACTAGCAGACGCAGTACGGTAGTCCACGGCTGTAGCTACCTCTGTGTCGGCAGTGCTCGTCCATAATTGTATACCTACCTGTGGTGGGTTTTTTTTTTCTATCTTCTTCATACTAGTAGTTTAGGAGTCTGCTGCTGACAGTGTCCAGCAGGTCCGTCATTATATAATATATACCTGTCCTGCAGTAGTGATATATATATATATATATATTTTATATCATTATCATCCAGTCTATACTAGCAGACGCAGTACAGTAGTCCACGGCTGTAGCTACCTCTGTGTCGGCAGTGCTCGTCCATAATTGTATACCTACCTGTGGTGGTTTTTTTTTTTTCTTTCTTCTTCATACTAGTAGTTTAGGAGTCTGCTGCTGACAGTGTCCAGCAGGTCCGTCATTATATAATATATACCTGTCCTGCAGCAGTGATATATATATTTTTTTTAAATCATTATCATCCAGTCTATACTAGCAGACGCAGTACGGTAGTCCACGGCTGTAGCTACCTCTGTGTCGGCAGTCACTCGTCATCCATAAGTATACTAGTATCCATCCATCTCCATTGTTTACCTGAGGTGCCTTTTAGTTGTGCCTATTAAAATATGGAGAACAAAAATGTTGAGGTTCCAAAAATAGGGAAAGATCAAGATCGACTTCCACCTCGTGCTGAAGCTGCTGCCACTAGTCATGGCCGAGACGATGAAATGCCATCAACGTCGTCTGCCAAGGCCAATGCCCAATGTCATAGTACAGAGCATGTAAAATCCAAAACACCAAATATCAGTAAAAAAAGGACTCAAAAATCTAAAATAAAATCGTCGGAGGAGAAGCGTAAACTTGCCAATATGCCATTTACCACACGGAGTGGCAAGGAACGGCTGAGGCCCTGGCCTATGTTCATGGCTAGTGGTTCAGCTTCACATGAGGATGGAAGCAATCAGCCTCTCGCTAGAAAAATGAAAAGACTTAAGCTGGCAAAAGCACAGCAAAGAACTGTGCGTTCTTCGAAATCCAAAATCCACAAGGAGAGTCCAATTGTGTCGGTTGCGATGCCTGACCTTCCCAACACTGGACGTGAAGAGCATGCGCCTTCCACCATTTGCACGCCCCCTGCAAGTGCTGGAAGGAGCACCCGCAGTCCAGTTCCTGATAGTCAGATTGAAGATGTCAGTGTTGAAGTACACCAGGATGAGGAGGATATGGGTGTTGCTGGCGCTGGGGAGGAAATTGACCAGGAGGATTCTGATGGTGAGGTGGTTTGTTTAAGTCAGGCACCCGGGGAGACACCTGTTGTCCGTGGGAGGAATATGGCCATTGACATGCCTGGTGAAAATACCAAAAAAATCAGCTCTTCGGTGTGGAAGTATTTCAACAGAAATGCGGACAACATTTGTCAAGCCGTGTGTTGCCTTTCTCAAGCTGTAATAAGTAGGGGTAAGGATGTTAACCACCTCGGAACATCCTCCCTTATACGTCACCTGCAGTGCATTCATCATAAGTCAGTGACAAGTTCAAAAACTTTGGGCGACAGCGGAAGCAGTCCACTGACCAGTAAATCCCTTCCTCTTGTAACCAAGCTCACGCAAACCACCCCACCAACTCCCTCAGTGTCAATTTCCTCCTTCCCCAGGAATGCCAATAGTCCTGCAGGCCATGTCACTGGCAATTCTGACGAGTCCTCTCCTGCCTGGGATTCCTCCGATGCATCCTTGCGTGTAACGCCTACTGCTGCTGGCGCTGCTGTTGTTGCTGCTGGGAGTCGATGGTCATCCCAGAGGGGAAGTCGTAAGACCACTTTTACTACTTCCACCAAGCAATTGACTGTCCAACAGTCCTTTGCGAGGAAGATGAAATATCACAGCAGTCATCCTGCTGCAAAGCGGATAACTGAGGCCTTGGCATCCTGGGCGGTGAGAAACGTGGTTCCAGTATCCATCATTACAGCAGAGCCAACTATAGACTTGTTTGAGGTACTGTGTCCCCGGTACCAAATACCATCTAGGTTCCATTTCTCTAGGCAGGCGATACCGAAAATGTACACAGACCTCAGAAAAAGCCTCACCAGTGTCCTAAAAAATGCAGTTGTACCCAATGTCCACTTAACCACGGACATGTGGACAAGTGGAGCAGGGCAGACTCAGGACTATATGACTGTGACAGCCCACTGGGTAGATGTATGGACTCCCGCCGCAAGAACAGCAGCGGCGGCACCAGTAGCAGCATCTCGCAAACGCCAACTCTTTCCTAGGCAGGCTACGCTTTGTATCACCGCTTTCCAGAATACGCACACAGCTAAAACCTCTTACGGCAACTGAGGAAGATCATCGCAGAATGGCTTACCCCAATTGGACTCTCCTGTGGATTTGTGGCATCGGACAACGCCAGCAATATTGTGTGTGCATTAAATATGGGCAAATTCCAGCACGTCCCATGTTTTGCACATACCTTGAATTTGGTGGTGCAGAATTATTTAAAAAATGAGAGGGGCGTGCAAGAGATGCTGTCGGTGGCCAGAAGAATTGCGGGACACTTTCGGCGTACAGGCACCACGTACAGAGGACTGGAGCAACACCAAAAACGCCTGAACCTGCCCTGCCATCATCTGAAGCAAGAAGTGGTAACGAGGTGGAATTCAACCCTCTATATGCTTCAGAGGTTGGAGAAGCAGCAAAAGGCCATTCAAGCCTATACAACTGAGCACGATATAGGAGGTGGAATGCACCTGTCTCAAGCGCAGTGGAGAATGATTTCAACGTTGTGCAAGGTTCTGCAACCTTTTGAACTTGCCACACGTGAAGTCAGTTCAGACACTGCCAGCCTGAGTCAGGTCATTCCCCTCATCAGGCTTTTGCAGAAGAAGCTGGAGACATTGAAGGAGGAGCTAACACTGAGCGATTCCGCTAGGCATGTGGGACTTGTGGATGGAGCCCTTAATTCGCTTAACAAGGATTCACGGGTGGTCAATCTGTTGAAATCAGAGCACTACATTTTGGCCACCGTGCTCGATCCTAGATTTAAAACCTACGTTGTATCTCTCTTTCCGGCAGACACAAGTCTGCAGGGGTTCAAAGAACTGCTGGTGAGAAAATTGTCAAGTCAAGCGGAACGCGACCTGTCAACATCTCCTCCTTCACATTCTCCCGCAACTGGGGGTGCGAGGAAAAGGCTCAGAATTCCGAGCCCACCCGCTGGCGGTGATGCAGGGCAGTCTGGAGCGACTGCTGATGCTGACATCTGGTCCGGACTGAAGGACCTGACAACGATTACGGACATGTCGTCTACTGTCACTGCATATGATTCTCTCACCATTGAAAGAAAGGTGGAGGATTATATGAGTGACCGCATCCAAGTAGGCACGTCAGACAGTCCGTACGTATACTGGCAGGAAAAAGAGGCAATTTGGAGGCCCTTGCACAAACTGGCTTTATTCTACCTAAGTTGCCCTCCCACAAGTGTGTACTCCGAAAGAGTGTTTAGTGCCGCCGCTCACCTTGTCAGCAATCGGCGTATGAGGTTACTTCCAGAAAATGTGGAGAAGATGATGTTCATTAAAATGAATTATAATCAATTCCTCCATGGAGACATTCACCAGCAGCAATTGCCTCCACAAAGTACACAGGGAGCTGTGATGGTGGATTCCAGTGGGGACGAATTGATAATCTGTGAGGAGGGGGATGTACACGGTGATGAATCGGAGGATGATGATGAGGTGGACATCTTGCCTCTGTAGAGCCAGTTTGTGCAAGGAGAGATTAATTGCTTCTTTTTTGGTGGGGGTCCAAACCAACCCGTCATTTCAGTCACAGTCGTGTGGCAGACCCTGTCACTGAAATGATGGGTTGGTTAAAGTGTGCATGTCCTGTTTATACAACATAAGGGTGGGTGGGAGGGCCCAAGGACAATTCCATCTTGCACCTCTTTTTTCTTTCATTTTTCTTTGCGTCATGTGCTGTTTGGGGAGTGTTTTTTGGAAGGGCCAGCCTGCGTGACACTGCAGTGCCACTCCTAGATGGGCCAGGTGTTTGTGTCGGCCACTAGGGTCGCTTAGCTTACTCACACAGCTACCTCATTGCGCCTCTTTTTTTCTTTGCGTCATGTGCTGTTTGGGGAGTATTTTTTGGAAGGGCCATCCTGCCTGACACTGCAGTGCCACTCCTAGATGGGCCAGGTGTTTGTGTCGGCCACTAGGGTCGCTTATCTTACTCACACAGCTACCTCATTGCGCCTCTTTTTTTCTTTGCGTCGTGTGCTGTTTGGGGAGTGTTTTTTGGAAGGGCCATCCTGCCTGACACTGCAGTGCCACTCCTAGATGGGCCAGGTGTTTGTGTCGGCCACTAGGGTCGCTGAGCTTAGTCACACAGCTACCTCATTGCGCCTCTTTTTTTTCTTCTTTGCGTCATGTGCTGTTTGGGGAGTATTTTTTTGAAGGGCCATCCTGCCTGACACTGCAGTGCCACTCCTAGATGGGCCAGGTGTTTGTGTCGGCCACTTGGGTCGCTGAGCTTAGTCACACAGCTACCTCATTGCGCCTCTTTTTTTCTTTGCGTCATGTGCTGTTTGGGGAGTGTTTTTTGGAAGGGCCATCCTGCGTGACACTGCAGTGCCACTCCTAGATGGGCCAGGTGTTTGTGTCGGCCACTTGGGTCACTGAGCTTAGTCATCCAGCGACCTCGGTGCAAATTTTAGGACTAAAAATAATATTGTGAGGTGTGAGGTGTTCAGAATAGACTGAAAATGAGTGGAAATTATGGTTATTGAGGTTAATAATACTTTGGGATCAAAATGACCCCCAAATTCTATGATTTAAGCTGTTTTTTAGGGTTTTTTTAAAAAAAACACCCGAATCCAAAACACACCCGAATCCGACAAAAAAAATTCGGTGAGGTTTTGCCAAAACACGTTCGAACCCAAAACACGGCCGCGGAATCGAACCCAAAACCAAAACACAAAACCCGAAAAATTTCCGGTGCACATCTCTAGATCCTTCACAACATGACAAGAGCAGATATAACACAAAAGTCTGATGAGAGTTTGCAGAGATAAATAACTGGAGAGTCCACAGAGCACAGATTAAGTCCACAGTAACTAGTGAATGCAGTGTTCCCAGCATAAAGTGATTACTTGAAAAGTCCACAAGGTATAGGTAAAGACTGCAACTACTTAGCTATGGTAGTCGTGGAAACATAATTAGGCAAATACAGGAGTAGCAGAAGGACATGGACCAGCAGACCAGAATTTCAGCATGAACCAGCGCTGGAGAGCTGGGCGGGCTGGCTGGCTTATAACAGACACACTGACCAATGAGGGAAGCCAGCCTGGGAGTGTTAAAACTAACTGCATATAAACAGAGAGCCCAAGGAACAAAGAAAACATGAGAAGCACAGACTCCGATAATCAGATTGTTAATGTCAGCTGACACCAGGTGCATTCTGAATAGAGGGAATGCATCAGCTGACATGCACCAACAGAATTTTAACACCTATAAAATGACCATATATTAAGATAATTTTATATATTTATTCAAATTTGACAGCGATACATAAAAATCAAGACATGTCATATCTTACAATATACAATACACAGTGTTGGAGTTGTTGGAGATCGAGTGTCACTATTTTCTGTCAAGTTGGAATGAGACCTTTTCCACTACTGTCCTAAATGGAGCCTGCACCATTCGGGTTTTAAACAGAATTGTGTATAACGCTCTTAAATTACCAAAGCATTTCGTATCTTGCAGACTTCATCAGGGGATCAACCAGAATATCAGATGGGTATTTCCCATATAATATGGTTGTTAGATGGTCAAGTTCACCCAGTAAATGTAGGTTACTCGATCACTTGACAGTGAAGTGTGCTTCAACGTCCAACTTTTTATACAGAGTTCCCCAAAAACTTCAGATTTTATGTTCAATTATCCTTTATTGTATAGTATCCATGTGGTCTGTCCTGTGCTCTAGTGGTGATTGTCTAGAGGAGCGCATTGGGACCATCCATACATTTGTACATATACACGGTTGTAAATATAAATGAGTGTTCAAAATTTGGTAAATCTATAGAGCTGTAAATTTGAGACGTCTTAATGTAAGTAAATATTAATCCATAGTTGTTGGCGTTAACCAAGGAGCACCCGTAGCAGAGACGGTAAAAAGTGACAGCACCATTTTTGTGGTTTATTAAATTGTACACACTAGGGGTGCAATCCAAATATTGATCTGATTGTCTGTTTCGGTGTTATCGTTCACGCAGAGCAAGACACGCATTGGTAATGACGTCATTATGTCAACACCCTTTTCATCCCCTTAGGGGGGGGTTTATTAAAATTCTAATTCCATAGTTTTCCTATACATTTTAGCTCCCTAACATATTGGAAAGTAAGAGAATAAGTGATGAGTCAGTAAGCAGGTGAGTGAGCAACGGTTTTCACATTTATATACACATATATATATATGTATATATATATAGTTTTCAATAAAAACAACAAAAGACTACAACAAATAGGGCTAAATTCCTTTATTTTTTACTTAAATTGTTTTTGTAGGTCCCTGAAGTCAGATGCTATGCAGCAATCAGCTGACCTCCTGGGGCTCACATCCAATCAGCTCTCGGCTGGAGGAGGTCATACTGCTGGGAATCCTTAGTTCATTCTTATGTTCCTTTTAGACAGCAATTCAGCTGTGTCATTCCCATGTAACAACGTTCCTGTTTCTGCACACAAAGGACAGTTATTTTTATGCACACTTTTGGTTCAGTGATTACCAAATAAGACCATGCGATGATTGTTTCATTATGTTTTAATACAGAACAAGAACAATGTCATAAAGTAAGGTCACAATAGATTGAAGATACCAGGAAATAACTATTTTTGGCATAACTGTGTTTTCCAGTGTTCACTGAATGGATGTATTTAATAAACTCATTTTAGAAATATGCTTTGTACATGCTTTGTGTCATTTACAGCAGTGGTTCTCAACCTCGGTCCTCAAGTACCCCCAACAGTTCATGTTTTCCAAGTTACCTAGCAGTTGAACAGGTGTATTCATTACTCACCAACACATTATAAAAGACCCACAGGTGGAGCAAATTATTTCACTTACAATTCTGTGAGGAGACCTGGAAAACATGAACTGTCGGGGGTACTTGAGGACAGAGGTTGAGAACCACTGATTTACAGCAATGACTGCAAGTTTAATGGGTGAATTTATGAAAATTGGGGCACAGGTGCAACCCTCAAGCAAATGTCAAGTGTTTGCACACAGCTGAACATTGCACCTTCACCTATTTACAGGTACCTGTGCAACTGATTTCTTACATGCTTTCAATGTGATTTCGTCAATGTAGATTTCATGGGATGGTATCGGGATCCTGGATTTCGGGATGCCGGCGGTCATAATACCAACATCGGCATCCCGATGCACAGAATCCTGTCACCTTGCAGGTAAGTACCCTAACCCATACACTCTACCCCCTAATCCAAATGCTCACTGGCTGCAGCTTAAACCCAACCTCCCCCTCCCCAAAAGGCCAAACTCTATCCCTTCCCGGTGGTGCCTAATTCTAACCCCCCCTTCATGCAGCCTAAACCTAACCCTCTTTTCCGTACAGCCTAACCCTAACCCTTCCCAGTGGTGCCTTATCCTACCCCCCCCCCCCCTCACAGCCTAATCCTAACCATCGCTTCCGTGCAGCCTAACCCTTCCCGGTGGTGCTTAATCCTAACCCCTCCACCCCACAACCCTAACCGTCCCATCCCCGCATATTAACCCTAACCTTCCCACTGGGGCCTAAATCTAACCCCTCCTCCCCGCGGTGTAACCCTAACCCGGCCCATTGTGAGCGATGTCAGGATTCCAGCGTCAGTTTCCTAACCGATGTTGGGATTCCTGCATCCCAAATGCCGATACTGTGACCGCATCCTGATTTCATGGCACAGCTGTGCTGCTTCTAGGCATGAATGATCAATATCTTGGTACTGGGCAATACCCACATGGAGTTGCTAAGATTCAAGATAAATAATGATCACTTTATAATAAACTATATAATTCTTTAAAAAAAAAATTGGAAATCAGAGTCAAATGATGCCTAGTGGCTATCATATAAGTCAGGGAAAATTGACCGGTGGTCAGTGTACAATATAGAACTTATTTTGCCAGGGTTCAGTATACAATATACAGATGGCTCCTCTGCTAAGTTGCCTGACTGAGGCGTTAGTCGCGATCAGGCATACGCAGCGTGCCCGGGCGCAAGGAGGCACGCCTAGTCGAAGGGAGGCGCACAGCGCGTTTGGCGTTACCTTTGAGTGTAATACCTAAGATTATCCACCAGATGTCACTTTTTAAAATCACTAATGCGCATGCGTGTGGCTCCATTAAAATACAATACTGAACTACAGCGTAAGAACTACCTTACTGGTGCGTCTCATTACGCTACATTATGCTACAGTATGTCATACAGTATATAACAGTATATACAGTACAGATGCAAATAGTACAGCATATACAGATGCAAACGAACTTGTTACAAATACAGTATGGTCTATTGATGTTAGGGATATGTGAGCGTCCAAATCCTGTAGTATTAGGTATAATGGGGAGAGATAAAAGCTCCTCCCTAAGTTCCTGGACGCCAAATCACTGTGTGTATAGTTTATACAGACGCAAATTAACATGTTAAAACACTTGTGTATGCAGACGCAACTAATGTGTGAAAGGAATAATGTAGCTCATTGACTTTACAATATGTACAGTGCACTAAATGAGCGTCCGAGTCCCCTAACGGCATAAACGAACACCAATGGGAAGGAATCGCTTTTTCCACTACTTTTACACATGAACTTGTGAATCTTCCATGCAGTGTCATGGTCTAGTGATGAAGGCTTCCACATGCCACGCTGAGAGTCTCGGGTTTGTTTCCCAACTTGCCAATCTTTTTTTTTTTGTGTGTTCCCGTGACATTCACTTTATTATTATTATTTTTGCTGTGTAATCCATTGTAAAACATTCAATGGAAGGGTACACACAGGTTTCACACAAACTGGGATAAATCTGCAGGAGCGACTCATTCGCTATCTAAAATACACAGCGGTAATGAGCACCTATAGACATACCAGTAAATATAAATTAGTGTATTCTGACGCAACTAACTGTTTGAGCAACACAGTACTGTAGATCATCGGCGTTAGAGAATCTGTGTTGTACGTTACAAATTGTTCATGCTAATTAGTATACTAATAGAACATACTGTACAGAGATACTAAGGACAGTGAATTGGCATCCAGGAACTTAGGGAAGATCTTTTATCTCTCTCCATTGTAATCTTTCTAAGTATAACAGAGAGAGATAAAAGCTCCCCCTAAGTTCCTGGATGCCAAATCACCATCCTTAGTATCTCTGTACAGTATGTTCTATTAGTGTACTAATTAGCACGAACAGCTTGTACCGTACAGTGGCAAGTTTAATCTTTCTATGTATAATGGAGAGAGATAAAAGCTCCTCCCTAAGTTGCTGGATGCCAAATCACCGTCCTTCGTATCTCTGTACAGTATTTTCTATTAGAGAACTAATTAGCACAAATAGCTAATTAGTACCCTAATAGAACATACTGTACAGAGATACTAAGGATGGTGATTTGGCATCCAGGAACTTAGGGAGGAGCTTTTATCTCTCTCTGTTATACATTGAAAGATTAATCTTGGCGCTGTACATTACAAGCTGTTTGTGCTAATTAGTACACTAATAGAACATACTGTACAGATACTAAGGACGGTGATTTGGCATCCAAGAACTTAGGGGGAGCTTTTATCTCTCTCCATTATACATATAATGATTAATCTTGCCGCTGTACGTAACAAGCTGTTCATGCTAATTAGTACACTAATAGAACATACTGTACAGAGATACTAAAGACGGTGATATGGCATCCAGGAACTTAGGGAGGAGCATTTATCTCTCTCCATTGTAATATTTCTAAGTATAATGGAGAGAGATAAAAGCTCTCTCTGTACAGTGTTTTCTATTAGAGTACTACTTAGCATGAACAGCTAATTAGTACCCTAATAGAACATACTGTACAGAGATACTAAGGATGGTGATTTGGGTTCCAGGAACTTAGGGAGGAGCTTATATCTCTCTCCATTATACATAGAAAGATTAATCTTGCCACTGTATGTTACAAGCTGTTCATGCTAATTAGTACACTAATAGAACAAACTGTACAGAGATACTAAGGATAGTGATTTGGCATCCAGGAACTTAGGGAGGAGCTTTTATCTCTTTCCATTATATACAGAAAGATTAAACTTGCTGCTATACGTTTCAAGCTGTTCATGCTAATTAGTACACTAATAGAACATACTGTACAGAGATACTAAGGACAGTGATTTGGCATCCAGGAACTTAGGGGGAGCATTTATCTCTCTCCATTGTAATCTTTCTAAGTATAAAGGAGAGAGATAAAAGGTCCCCCTAAGTTCCTGGATGTCAAATCACCGTCCTTAGTATCTGTGTACAGTATGTTCTATTAGTGTACTAATTAGTATGAACAATTTGTAACGTACAACACAGATTCTCACAACACAGATTTTCTAACGCCGACAATCTACAGTACTGTGTTGCTCGAACAGTTAGTTGCGTCAGAATACACTAATTTACTGTATATTTACTGGTATGTATACAGATGCTCATTACCGCTGTGTAGATAGCGAATGAGTCGCTCCTGCAGATTTACCCCGATTTGTGTGAAACCTGTGTGCACCCTTCCACTGAATGTTTTACAATGGATTACACAGAAAAAAAATAAAAAATTAATAATAAAGTGGATGTCACGGGAACACAAAAAAAAAGATTGTCACTTTGGGAATCGAACCCGGGACTCTCAGCGTGGCAGGCGTGAGCCTTCATCGCTAGCCCACGACACTCATGGAAGATTCACAAGTTCATGTGTAAAAGTAGTGGAAAGAGCTATTCCTTCCCATTGGTGTTGTTTTATGCCTTAGGGGACTCGGATGCTCATATTTCAAAAGCACGGTATTTAGTGCACTGTACATACTTTAAAGTCAATGAGCTACATTATTCCTTTCACACATTAGTTGCGTCTGCATACACAATCTTTAGTCGCCTCTGCATACACAAGTGTTTTAACATGTTCGTTTGTATCTGTATAAACTATTTCTTTTTTTAACTCTCTCCTTCTGACCATTGGTCACCATCTGTGTGTACACTATGCAGTACAGGACTGTATATTAACATTACAGTTGTCACTAACCATTTGCCAGAGCTTGTAAATTAATCCACCGCTATTCGATCTAAATTACTGGATTAGTGGAGCATTAGCCACCCAGTGGTGGTGATGTTTATTGCATGCTGAGTATCTAGTCGCGCCTCAATGCACCTGTCCGTGATTAAACTCAGCAACCTAAGCTATCGTCTAGGGATGATTAAACCTCCATCTAGGCGCAGAAGGAGCCAAGATTACGGAGGACCCATCTGTATCTTGCTATGGGCAGTTCATGTTAAAAAGCTATGCAATGTGGCTGAATGAAAGCAACACTGCACATAGTGGGACAAAATTCCTCCCCAGCCATGTGAAAGATGGCTCTCCAGTTATCGGTAGTATTTGGTTGTAGTTGTTGCTGCTAAAGGTGGCACAACCAGTTATTCATTTTAGGGGGCAAATCATTTAATCACATGGGTAATCTCAGTGTCGGATTACTTTTTTTCCTTCAATAATTTAAATAATAATTTAAAAACTATATTTTGTGTTTACTTAGGTTGTCTTTTTCTTGTATTGAAATTTCTTTGAATATCTAAAACAAATAAGTGTAACAAATATGCAAAAATACAAGAAATCAGGAAGGAGGCAAAAAAGTTTTCACGCTACTATACCTGCTCTGGCAAATCCAGCAGTGTCTTGTGGTCTGTTAGCCAGATGATGTGGAGTTCCAGCAGAGTCATCTCATGAAGCAGTTCCAGCTGTGAGTACACTACACCTATTCCTAATCCCCTCTAGTGCCTAACCGTAACCCTCCCTCCCACAGCCTAACTGGAATCCTACCCCTAGTGCCTAACCCTAATACTGCCTGTGTCCGGAGAGACCCCAGCCCACGTGGACAATGGCGGCGCGGCACTGAAGGGGTTAACCCTCAGTGACCGGCGCCATATTCAAGGACAATGGGCGCTTGGCGCCACTTTTAAACTGTGCACTGGTGCTAAACGCCATCTTTAAATGTAGTGTGGGTGCTAGGCACCGGGTATTTAAAAATATATTTACTACTGTGTTTTCACCAATGTTATATTTAATGCAAATGCCAGCACTTAGAAGGAATGTGTAAGCTGTGTTGGTTTTAAAATGCACTTACTATAGATGTCTGAATAATCATCTCCTGTCAGTAGGAAGTGGCATGCTAATGGCCCTGTCCTAGCAGAGAGGTGTGAATGACAAAACCTTTTGATGTGTAAAGATGCTAATCACGGGGTCTATGGGCTTGGGACCTGTTTCATGTACCTGATTTAATTGATATACGAACCCTGAAGGGCAGATGCAGGAAGGAAAACTGTTTGTTTGTATTGTAGCCTTTCCTGTTGTAACTCAAACACTGGGTTTGCCTGGAGATGTGAATGAGACAGAAACATTTGTATTTTGAAGCTATGTGATAAATTTATCAATAGTGAATGTTAATCTGATACCAAACGTCTGGGTGACAGGAAGGAGGATATTGTTTTGCACTTACTGACATCCTTGTAAAATGTAATTTATTTATATTTTGTGCGATAACCTGATTGGTTGGAGAAGACAGGGAGGGCTTACCCCCCTGTGGTACTGTGTGGAAAATTGACATAAAAAGGAAGCCTGCGTGCCTCCAGATTGTATTGTACCATCTTTATTCTGCTGAAACATCTGATTGTATGCTGTTGCCCCTAGCAATAGGGAGGAGCCTTTTTAAAGGTTATTATTGAGCAAATAAACATCATTGCCTCAAGAAGATTGCTTCATCTTGTGACCTACAGGGTTATGCCAAACCTAGCCCCGTCCTCCGGCTGTCCAGGGAAGCACCTAACGTCTCCAAGTTCCGCCTTCCGCCAACTACCGGTAGAGGCCTAGCAAGTGGCTAGTGGGGATTCGTCAACACCACACAGGTGTGGTAAGGCAGTGCGTCGGCACGTACAGAGCAGAACCGTGGTTCCAAACGCCACGGCAGGTTAGGAGTTTGGTGGCAGAAAAATCCCGCCCACAACGCAGTGGGTGGAGTGAGTAACAGGCGGTTACTGACGGTAAGCGGGAATCCCCTATGTGGTCAGGCCTCGTGTGACTTGACCTTCCATTCTGTGCGCAGCCAACGGGACGTGAAAGCGGCGAGTGCTTTCGTACGGGACCGTCCTGTCACACTGCCCCTAGTGCCTAACCTTAACCCTCCCCCTAGTGCCTAACCCTAAGCCTCTCCCTAATTGTCCCTCCCACAGCCTATACCTAACTGACCCTCTCTCCAGCAGCCTAACCCTCTACTCCCACCATGGGTATATAAAGAGAGGAGGGGTCCCATGTGCAACCTCCATCGGTTCCCCTTCCTCTTTAACCAGCAGGACAATTGAGAAGACTCTGACATTGGGCCAGAGGCTACTAAGCATGTGCAAGTCTCTAGGCATAGGGCGCCATGTTCCTGGTGATTTTTCTACTGCGTGTGCACAAAGTGGCGGTAAAATGGCCACCACACCACTTTCACGGTGATTAGTGCAGCACCACTGGAAATCAGAGAGGTAAGTATTAAAGAACAGGGGGCCTGTATGCAGCACACACCCTGCATCCATTATATATATTCTACTGGCTCCCGCAGCTTAACCTTAACCCTCCACTTCATCAGCCTAACCCTAATGTCCAGAATGTCGATATTTCACCTGTTCATGATGTTGACCATGTGAACATTTCGACATTCTGCAATTGTCAACATATTCCATTTCAACAATGGCAACATCATAACGCTTGACATTGTAGTGTCAATAATTATGCCTGTCGACACTGTTTTTGTCAACATGGTGACTGCATCCAAGCATATATTACCGAGCTGATTGCCTTAATCTTCTGTATAAACCCAGTGAATCTCCAACATACTATTAACCTATGCTATTGTTTAATTGTACACATTTACATGAACATTGCCTAGGCTGGGTATACACCTGAAAGATATACAGTATCTGCCAGTGACGTGCGGTGAGGTCAGCGAAAGGTGAGGCATTGGCTGATTGCGTTGGAAACCCAGATGCCAAGAAAAGGGGAAAAACCAAAAAAAGCTTAGGGTTCTCCCTATTTAACAAAACCAGCACTAGGCTGAACCAGCCAGGGGGGATAATGCCATAGCAGGGGAGACACTCAGTGTGGGGGCCCCCAACCATAGCATTAAACACCCCCCAAACCAGTAAGCCCAGGGTTGGCATTCCTCAGAAAGTGGGGCCCCCAAAATTTAAATAGGGTACCCCTCCTGAGCA
Organism: Pseudophryne corroboree; assembly: GCF_028390025.1. Taxonomy (NCBI): domain Eukaryota; kingdom Metazoa; phylum Chordata; class Amphibia; order Anura; family Myobatrachidae; genus Pseudophryne; species Pseudophryne corroboree. The sequence goes on along the minus strand of NC_086445.1, from coordinate 948,051,015 downwards.
ACAACCAGCACTGGGCTATCTGTGCCCCAGTCCCCTATTGGCGGTGGGTGTGGGGTTCATGACATACTAATATTGTTCTTTACAGTCGGCCTACAGGTCCTAGCAAGCCTGCCCCAGCATGCCGGCACTTGGAGAACCACAAGTGCCAACATGCCTGGACATAAAGTGCCCGCTGGCACCCGTAGTCCGCCTGTAAAGAAAATATTATAATAAAATCACAACACCTAATATTGAAATAGTTTATTAAGCAGCACCTTCACCTAGGGGCGGCGGCCTTTAAGCTCTTTTTCAAGGCTGCCGCCAGCCCAGGGCTTCCGGTGTCTTCTACCTTTGGGAGCTCTTGCCTGCTCCCTCCCCGCCGCTGGACTGACCACAACTGCCTCTCCGCAGGCTTATAGAAGCCAGTTGAGGGGGCGGGGCGATAACACGGCGAGCCGTGATTGGCTTGCAGTGGCCATCTTGTATTTCAAAAATGACGCTGAGGCGCCATTTTTGAAGTGGGAAACTGGCTCTCCGCTGCCAATCTCTGCAGAATGGCTGGCAGGGACTGGATCATCTCAGATCCAGGTCTGCCGCCAGCCACCCTTTCTCCGCCAGGTCGCGCTGTCGCATGTGCCCGCTGCTCCAATCACATCTGCGGGACTGACAGGGGCGTGCAAAATGCACGCCCGTTATTGAGGCACAAGTGTAGGTGACGCTTCCCCATACTTTTTCATTGGGCTTTTACACCGATGGCTTCGCCCTGCCCACCCCCCGCTTCCCGAACTTTAGTGTTAGCAGCGGGAGGCACCTCTCCCGCTGCCTCCACCCCAATATGCCGGGATTTACTAGGGGGAAAATGATTAAAATAATAAAAGAAGATATTTATCACAGAATCTGTGTTATAAATATTTTCTTTGTATTATTTTAATCATTATGACAGGGGAGGCACTGTCTCCCCTACCAGGGCTCTCTTAACAGCAGTGTAGGCCACTGGGCAAAGCAATGCACTGAGGCCCCTACCCATCCGCCAACGGTATGGGAGGGGGAAGCTTTGATGTCCCGTGGGCGGTAGGGAGAGTTTTATCTTCCACTAAGCATGTAGGATCCGGAGCAGTAATTTCTGCTAATTACTCCTTTACTGTACAGATGGTAGGAGATGGGGCAGGGGGGAGAACACTAAACTGTAGAAGGGGTCATTGGGAATAAAGGGGCCCCCGGCACATGACTTCCAGGATGGTAGGTGGTGTTTAATACACAGGGGTTGGTGGGAGGGGGGCAGTGTTGTTAGTAGAAATATTTTCTTAGTGGTACTGAGTGTCGAAAAATGTGCGTGGTCATGTTATGAGGGGGCACAGCCACATGCTGCTAGTGGGATTGGCTACATGACACTAGCGGCGTGGCCACACGACACAGCCCCCCTTTTCTTTTAAATCTGGAGGCAAGGCTAAAAATATATAGTAATGCCTCCAGTATCTCCTATATAATAGCCCAGATCTGTAACTTTGTGACTCATTTGCTAATGCTGGGCGGAGTCACAACACTGGGCGGAGTTAGTCAAATGAGTCACAGATCTGGGCAAATCTATAGGAGACTAGGAGCAGAAGCAGATGGTATGGCCATGGCACAGGCAGGGGTGCATACCTCCCAGTTTTCTTCAGGCAGAAGGAGGGACACACAGGCGGCAAAAAGGGGCGTGACCAACAAAAAGGGGCGTGGCTTCACGGGTGGGCCCCCATTTTCATCAGCGAGGGGGCATGCCCAGCGCTCTGTGAGCTGCTGGCATGCCCCCAGGAGCGGATTATGAGTCCGGGGGGCCCAGGGCACTTGAAACAGGGGGGCCCTATCTCATTGCTGTGCCTGCTGTGGGTTTGGGGCGTGGCCTAATCGTGGCCCGCGTGGCCACGCCCCCTTATGAAAATTCCGGAGATTTTTTTTTTTTTTTATGGGATTTTGGCCCCTCAGCTAGGTGTAAATCCAGAGGGGATGGTTGCTCTCCCCTACACACCAGCACAGGCAGAAGAAAGCAGGGAGGCTGCTGCCTCCCTGCAACACCACAGACCTGCCAACACGCAGCAGAGTGTGCTGGCTGTAGCACAATGCTGCTGCTGTTGCTGGCAGGACGGGGGAGCTACAGAGCTGGGACAGAGCTACTCCAGCCGGGGAGGCCCCTAAAACTGTGGGGCCCACGGTATGTACCCCCTGCCCCCCCCCCCTTAATCCGGCTCTGCTGCCGGAACCCCCCTTAATCTGTACCCCCTGATGCCCCCTCTCCTCCTGTCTCCACTAAATAGACGCTGTGCGCATCTATTCACCGCTGCTGTGCTATGCAGAACAGGGAGTTCAGGAGCTTCCCAACTGCCCCTCCCCCAGCGGGGGACACTGCAGCCCATGGGTCTGACAGCGGGACAGACCCCAAAAAAATGGGACTGTCCCGTGAAAATCGGGACAGTGGGGAGGTATGGGGGTGTGTGAGGGCTCCGGCTCACTGTGTGCTTGACCCCCCCACCCCACATCAGCAAACTCAGCAGGGTCTCTCTGGCGCGGAGGAGCGTCACTTTCTGGCACACTCCACGCTTCTTAGCTGCAGTTTTGTGGGGCAGCTGCCGCTGTGCAGGTTTCGTACTGCCTCTGTTATCTCCAGTCCCGGCAACCCCACCGCTAGCTGCAGCATTGCCACCCGCAGTGAGGTGCGCCCAGCTCATTCACACACTTTAGCCGGTGGATAGCGCTGCAGAAGTCCGCGCTGTTTGCAGGCTCCGACCCCTTCCTCCCTCCAGCTGCAGCGTCTCCTGGGAGCTAACCAGTCACTCCCAGTCTCCCCTTACCACAGTGCCCGGCAGCTGCGCGAGGTCCGCGGTGTGTGACTGAGGGGGGGGGGATGTGGACGGCAGAGGAAGCAGGACTCCAGCCTGAGTGAGTCAGCCATGCCAAGTCTCCACCAGCAGCAGATCCCAACAGGTTGGAGTGGAACAGCAGCAGCCAGCAGCAGTGACTCCGGTAAGACACATCTGTATGTCACCACTGTTTTGTCCCTAATACCAATCTCTCCCGTGCCCTGTGTTCTGTCATGTCCCTGTCACCCCTGGCCTTGCCCTGTCACCCTTTTCCTGGCCCTTTCACCCGTATCCTGGCCCTTTCACCCGTATCCTGGCCCTGTCACCCTTATCCTTGCCCTGTCACCCTTATGCTGGCCCTGTTACCCCTATCCTGGCCCTGTCACCCCTGTGCTTGCCCTGTCAACCCTATACTGGCCCTGTCACCCCTGTCCTGGTCCAGCCACCCCTACCCTGGCCATGTCACCCCTATCCTGTCCCTGTCATTTCTGTCCTGGCCCCGTCACCCCTGTCCTTGCCCCGTCACCCCTGTCCTTGCCCCGTCACCCCTGTACTGGCCCCATCACCCCTGTCCTGGCCCCATCACCCCTGTTCTGACCCTGTCACCCCTGTCCTGGCCCTGTTACTGCATACCCTCCAACTACCTTTTTGGCAGGTACAGTACCCGCAGCGCCTCCAGACCCCTCCCCAATGCACCACACCTCCGTACCTTCCCCTCCCCCACACGCTGTGCCTCCAAACCCCCTACACCACCCACAGCTCCCAATTCCCCGCCCCTCCACCACCCACAGCACCTCCAGGCCCCCTCCACCATCCACCCCCCATATATGTCTCCCCCCACACCTGCCCCCCCTCTACCCGCAGCATCTGCAGACACCCTCCTTAATCCGTGATCCCCCCCTCACCCACCCCTCCCCCACCCACGGCACCCCCACACCTGCCCCTCCACCACCTGCAGCACCTCGAGACCCCCTTCTCCATCTGCCGCACCACCTGTACCTGCTCTTACCCCACCCATGGTGCCTCCGTATCCCCTACCCCACCCCCGGCACACCCGCCCCTTCCCATCCCACAGCACCTACGGAACCCTTCACCCATCCGCAACATCCCCACACCTGCCCCTCTCCCATGCTTGGCACGCCTGCCCCTCCACCACATGCAGTGCCTCCGGACCCCTCCCCCATCTGCAGCCCCCACTCCTCTGCCCCTCCCCCATCCGCAGCACCTCCTGACCCTTCCCCATCCGGGCCCCCCCCGCTTCCGCCCCCTCCACCCACAGCATCTACAGACACCCTTCGCCATCTTCAGTCCCCCCCGCACCCGCTGCATTCTGTACATCATGCCCTGCAGGTGCTGTTCACGCCGTCGCAAGGGGCTGTGCCTCCTTCACCATCGCACGCCCTTTCATTGTGCAATATTTAACCACTAACAAAGGAATGCAGGTAATACTCCATATAATACAATTATTGAACCCCAGAAAGGCAAGCAAGGGTTAAGGGGGCGTAGCCCCTTGCGACAGAGTGAAGAGCGCCCGTAGGGCGCGATGAAGCACCTAGTATTAGAAATATATAGTGATACCTCCAGTATAATAGAAATATATAGTAATGCCCCCAATTTATAAACAATATATAGTAATGCCTCCATTATAACAGGAAAATACAGCCACTGTCGAACTCCCAGTAACCATGACAAAGGGGGAGGAGCAGTCATACTGCCAAGCACCATGGTCTTTTTGCTATGTGGCACATTATAATTGTGGGAAGTGTGTGGTAGTGTGTACTGCATACCCGCTGCCAAATTCTTAAGGGTACTCCGTACCCGAGCGTACCCGCATACTTGCACCACTGGAGGGGGGATAGTGGAGTGGGCTTAATATTTATCATTTTCTGGTTGGAGGGCAACTTCCTTGACTGAAGATATCTCCACTTTCTGTAAATAGATTTCTTAGCTTTCAATGGGATAAGAAAAAACACTAGAGAGTCCCACCTTTCAGGAGGTACTGGGGACACCTTTCAGGAGGTACTGGAGGTACTTGGGACACCTTTCAGGAGGTACTGGGGACACCTCTCTGGATGTACTGGGGACTTGGGGATCAGAGTTCGGGAGCCAGAGCAATCCACCAACGAATATATAATACTGCATATCATGCATGTGGAGCTGGAGCAGAGACCAGCTGCTGGAAGGCTGATATCTCTGGTTCTGGGAACAGTAGAGACATGCTGCCAGTGTCAACTGAAAGGGGAGAGTCCCAGCTTTTGGAGTCTACCTTCATAAAAGCTCTAAGTCAGACAGAACCCGAGATATCTGGCTGGGAAGAGCAATTAAAGGGGTCAGATGGGGACCACTGCTTTGAAGTTGGATATCTTCGGTTCCCCAGGGCCGATTTTCAAAAACCTGGTACCCCTGGAAAAAGTAGACAGCTATTAGCCTAGGGCCCTTAGACTCCTGGGGCCCTTGGGGCAAGTGCCCATTGATCGCATATGAAAAGACGGCCCTGTCCCCTGCCTCCCCTGACTGCACATCCCTGGTATCTGCAGATGGTGGTTGTCAATGGCATCACAAAGTGGGTGCAGGGGGTGCAGCCCGCACCCGGGTGTGACGCCTGGAAGGGGTGACACCAAAATGTGGGCTCCTCCGCAGTGACAGGAGCCAAGTGCTGCAGTGTGAAAGTCTGCTACAGCACCCGGCTCTTGTCATAGAAGAGGAGCCGACAGCGCTGGGAATCTCTGGGGGCAGCCCAGTACAGCCCAGCATCTCCGGAGATGCTGGGCACAACCCCGCAGTGATGATCCCATAAGATCACACCCCCTTTATTTGTGGTCATGCCCCCTTTTGCCTCGAAATCTGCCCCGGTGCGCTGGGATATCAAGGGTGTGCCTCTGGTGGTTGTTTATACACACTCACCAACTGCCACTGCCATCTAAATATATGTCTGTTGTGAGGACATTGGTCAATTAATCTTTTACTCTGTACACACTAGCAGATCGTCAGGAAATGTGCCAAATCTGTACTCAATTTACATAACTGGCCTTCTAAAGAGCACACAGGTAAAGGAAACACCAGAATGCACTTCCGAAACCTCTGCTCGCCATGTTTCTCATCTGCCACCACTACAATCCATCCTGAATGCTTGCTGTCCTATGTCTGCCCCTGGACTTCTCACGGGTGTAGTATGGTATGCTGGTGGCCGGGCTCCCGGCGACCAGCATACCGGCGCCGGAAGCCCGACCGCCGGCATGCCAACAGCATGGCTAGCACAAATGAGCCCCTTGCGAGTGAGAAAAAGTGTTGGTATGCCGGCTGTCGGGATTCTGGCACCGGTATACTGTGCGCCTTGTTCCCGACAGCCGGCAACCTGAAGACCACCCCTTCTCAAATTCTGCTACATGCAAGCAAAGCCTAACATTCCATTGCTGGTGCCTACATTGCTTCACTCATTTCTACACTGTACATTACTGTACTCAGTCACTGCCTACCCGTCACTGCCTGTACTTGGTCAAACTCTCCAGGTGTAATGGAATCAGAATAGAAAGAGAGTAAAGAGAAGGACATGTTGCACTTATCTGGTGTATTATTTTAAATCAATTCTATTGTCTTTAAGAAATAAATAAATAAATATATATATATATATATATATATATATAGTTTCTGAACTTTATTATTGCACTGAAAAAGAGAGAAATAAAAACTCAGAAAAATAAAAATAAAGTAAAGAAGTTTCCGATAGATTTAAAAAAAAAAAAACTGCTGTGCCATAAACCACTGGCATATATAAACTCTGAATTATTAAAGACATTGGTCACGTATATATCTGAGTGGTTCCTTTTACTTATAATTACCATAGGGGCAGGGGAAAAGAAAGCCATTGTGGGTGTACAGGGCAGGATTGCATCCAGAGAGGCAAGCACCCTCCGAGCCAGCACAGTCTGTACAGCAGGTGTCATAGAACCACAGCAACATGGTCATATTCAGTACAATTCACACAACTATCTGTTGCAAAATTATTAAAGTTTTTATTCAAGCGCAGTTCACATATACATACTGCAACAGATGCCAGTGGAGGTGGAAGGGGGTGTGTGAGTGGGAGAACCAATCACAAGCCAAAATCTCTTGACTGCAGCTTGTGATTGGTCTTCCTATTCACCCCAACTACCACCCCAGTTTTTGGTAAGAGCTGTAAAAAGACGTTCTGTAAAAAAAAAATGTATGCAATGAATAAAGCCCCGGGGATCTATCGGAGTAAGGGGGTTCTCCACTACCAATTTTTATTAGATGGTAGCCCAGCTTTACATGCAGAGAGTAGAATGTTCTGTCAGTCAATGTGAAGGCTCGCATTAATCTGCAAACATAAACTCAGCTGAATTAAGGAATGCTTTGTATGCTAGCAATGTCCCCTGTCCAGCTATTGTATCCTTTCCAGAAGGGAAATAAAGATCTAGACTTGCAGCTGCTCCTAGTGGCCCCAGTGGAAGATCCATTTTCGTTGTTGATAAGACTCTGGCTTCACACGAGGTCTCACACAAGTCTCCAGTGTTATCTGCGCAGAGCATCAAATCAGCTTAACTTCAACATCTGTTTTAGAATAATCTGCTAAACACTTCATTTGTAGATTGTTAGATCAGATTCTCCCGAGTTTCTTCAGGGGGAAAAAATAATTAAATAGTTGTGTAAATATTGTGATGTTTTGGATAAATGTGTACCATAGAATATCTTATTTTTTTACTATACAGCTTTACGTTGTGAATGGCTTTTGGAGTGCATCTCAGACTTTAGCAGATTCTTCCCTACCACAACGGCTTAACTCTTACGGCTCATTTACACATGTGCTGGGGAAATGGTTAAAATGCAGAAAAATGAATACTCGCTTTTATCACATCAACAGTTTTTAATGCGTTTTATTTGAGTTTCACTTTTACTAATACAATCCATTGTACTGGCAGTGCATGCTAACATATGAGAAATAGGGCATGTGGACTATATTATACCCCTTTCACACTGCCAATGCCGGATCCCACCTGGGAATTGGAAACGGGTCCTTCCAGGGTGGGATCCGGCATTGGCAGCTGCTGCAAGCTTCCCCGACCCGGCAATATGCCGGGCGGGTTGCCATAGCAGCGGAAGGGCGAAGGTGGAGGCGGCGCTGGGAGATGAGATTATCTCCGTGCCGCCTCTCCCTGCTGTAGTAAACGGGCCCTGAGACGCATCGACCCGGGAGCCCATTTTTTATGCAGCCACTGACCCGGTATTCAACCCGGGTATAACACTGCTTTATTCCCAAGTTGAATTGCCGGGTCAGGTGACCCGCGATTTCGGCTATGGCCCTTTCACAACGCACACCGGCCCGTGTCGACCTGGCAATATGCCGGGTCGATACCGGGTTATTTGTGCGGTGTGAGAGGGGTATTATTTTCAACTCAAGGCTCTATTTTGGGGGAGATGTACTAAGCAGTGATAAAAGTGGAGAAGTGAGCCAGTGGAGAAGTTGCCTATGGCAACCAATCAGCTGCTCTGTATACTTTTATAGTATGCAAATTATGGGTTGGGTATGTGTGACTGGCTTGTAGATGGGTGCTGGGGGGGGGCAGCGTAACGGAGCCCCTTGCGGGTTCGCTGCACTCGCCGCGCTACGGGCTATTATATTCGCACTCTATGGGTGTCGTGGACACATACGAGTGGGATAGTCCCTGTTAGTCGGCATGCTGACTGTCGGGACTGTAAAGGAGCGGGATTCTGGCATCGGTATTGTGATCGACGGTCTCCTGACTGCCGGTCATGTAACTGCCTCCCTAAATTATAAATGTTACGTCAATGATGATTGGTTGCCACAGGCAACTTCTCCACTTCTTACTGCTAAGTACATCTCCCCCTGGTATGTTCCTTATTAATGCGCATGTCACAGGTTTACTGACAGCGAAAGTGCAAACAAAACAATATCTATGTCAATTGTATCTCTCATTTTAATACATTGCACATCATCCATGCCAGAGAATGGCAAATAAAAACATGTGTTTGTTCTGTTTTTTTAACAAACTAGTAGTAGATCAATACTGACAGCTTCACTGCTCACTCCTATGTCTTGGTTTCTGTAAAGTGACCATGTAAACCAAGCTTCCCCTTGCACAAATATCAGCATTCTCATCGCACAACAAGGAGTGAAATTGGAACCTCATAGGATTTGATGTTTGAATCCAAAGATATTTGAAGAGTTTTTAGGATTTCTAAATATTTGTTTAAATAGTATTGAGAATAAACTTGTTTAAAAACATTAATTTTAACAAAAATGAACATCAGCAAACCTTGAAACTGAACGACAACCTCCAACCCTAACTACACACTGTACTGTATATGCAATGTTTGACACTTTTATAGGGCCACACAACTGGGCAGCTTTAGTCACATTTTTCTTTGTATGTATATATTTAATTATTTGGGGTTTTTTTAACAATGGAATTTTGTCTCCATTCTCCTGTCAGGCATATGCCAATACATTCAGTTTACAGTTAGGACCCCATTTAACAATAAGACATACTGTACAGTAACCCCTTTAGTACATGCTAAGAAGGGTTATGTCATCCATTCAAGCTTAGCTTACCACTGTTTGTCACTGTATCGCTTACACCTTCTACATATGATGTTAGCTACAGGGTCTGCGATACTGTTTCAATCCCGATGCGCGCTCCCGTGGGGTCGATATCACAAGGCTAGATAGACTGTGCAGGCAAGTCAATCCTGACTATCTAGTGTACTATCTAGCATAAAGTATAGTCAAAACTGGCACTTAAGCGCCCTACACACTGCGCGATCTGCCGCCGAGCTGTCCGACGGCGGATACGGCCGATGGCGACCCGGGGGGGGGGGGGGGTTGTGGTTTCTTCACTCCTCCCGTCCATAGCAGTGCGCAGTGCAGGCTAATCTGGACGAGATCGTCCATATTGGCCTGCATGCACAAGCAACGGGGCACCAATGATGAACAAGTTCAGGGTCGCGCATTGTTCATCGCTGGTGCCTCCACACTGAAAGATATGAACGGTATCTCATTCATTAGTGAATGAGATCGTTTATATCTTTCACTAATATCGCCAAGTGTGTAGGGCCTTTTAGTCAAATTCAGATAGTCAACATCTGTGCTATCTGGGCTCTGGGGGGAGTTCAAGGGAAATTGCATAGTCAAAATCAGGCATAGTAAGGATCTCACCGTGTGTACACACCTATAGTCAATATCTCATCCTGTGTACGCACCTTTGGAGAGATATCAGCTCCTAACTGCCATGTCACAAGCTGTGTTTGAAAAATGACAAATGGGAGCTGATTGGCTGGTACTTTGTCTCCATCCACTTTTTCTCCACCCAAAGCTTAGTAAATAGACCAGAGTGCCGCTATAACACTTCCTGCTTCGACTCATTTCCGAGGCGAAGCGGGAAGGTACATTGACAAGATGTACAAACATCTTGACTGGCGAAGTGGCAGTGACTTTAGCTAGCAGTGCCGATAGGGACAGCATAGCACCCCTGTCACCCTGCAGACACCGCTTCATACATGGGGGAGAAGTGTTATAGCGCACATAACGTGCGCTAATACCGCTTCTCCCCCATATCGCATGGTAATACATTTTACCCATTAACATGTAAGATGACAGTTAGGAGATGATTGGTTGGTACTTTGTCTCTCTCCACTTTATCTCTCTCCTCCAAGGCTAAGTACATAGACCCCAAGGGCTGTTATTAAATGGGATCCATACTATAACAACTTATTGCTCCGGCTCACCAATGTTTACCACCATTTAGTGCATGTTACACAGGATCTAAAGGTAAGTAGTGGAGACCTAATGCCCCCTACACATTTGCCGATTTGCCACCGAGGTGTCCAACGACCAATACGGCCGACATATGACTCGACGGTCGGTGGGGGTGATGGGGGGAGTGAAGTTTCTTCACTCCCTGACGTCACCCAGCCCCATAGCCCTGCATGCTAATATGGACAATATTGTTCATATTAGCTTTCGGGAATAAACGAACCGACACCAACGATGAACGACCGCAGGGCCGCGCATCATTCATTGTTGGTGCCTACACACTGAAAGATACAGTATGAACAATTTATCATTCATTACTGAACGAGATTGTTCATATCGGCTGCACACATCGGCAAGTGTGTAGGGCAGAGGTTCCCAAACTGTGTGCCGTGGCTCCCCCGGGACACTTGCAGGGGTTCCCTGGGTTGGTGGTCCAGGACCAATTCAAATTATTCATGGTCAATATAATAGGCAAAACCAGTGCTGGTGGCCTCCAGTCATAAAATATGTGGCCAAACAGAAGCAAATCTTGTCCCTCACCACACAACTGACCCTAAGGATGACACAGTGGCGTAACTAGAAATTTTTCTCCCCCAAGCCAAAAAATTCTCTGGCGCCCCCCCCCTTCCCCCTCCATAATTGGCACTAGTAAAGCGATGAATCTGCGCGCTGCGTAGGCGCGCGCGCCGCAAAAAAGGGGTGTGGCTTTGTTGGAATAGACGTGGCTTCGCATAAAGGGGCGTGGCATTGCAGGAAAAGACTACCTTATACCCCAGTTTTGCAACCTGCACACCCAGACGTTGGCCACCACAGGAAAGAAAAATAATCCTGATTCATGCCCCTTACATTATTTGTCATTTTTCCTCCTTATAGTAATGCCCAGTGTACATTATGCCACATACTGCAATGGCCCTTAGACATTATGCCACACACAATAATGCCCATGACACAATATGCACACACCATAATGCCCCCGACACATTATGCCACACACCGTAATGCCTGTGACACATTATGACAGGAATCGCAATGCCCGTTATACATTATGCTACACACTGCAATGCCCCTGATACATTATAGCACATACAATGTCTGTGACACATTATGACACACACCGCAATGACCCTGAGACATTATACCACACACTGCAGTGACCCTGAGACATTATACCACATACCACAATGCCCGTGATATAGTATACCACACACCGTAATGCCTGACACATTATGACACACACCGCAATGTCTGTGATACATTATGCCACACACTGCAATGACCCTGAGACATTATACCACATACCACAATGCCAGTGATATAGTATAGCACACACCGTAATGCCTGTGACACATACCGCAATGCCCGTTATACCCTATGCCACACTGCAATGCCCCTGAGACATTATACCACATACCACAATACCCATGATATAGTATGCCGCACACCGTAATGCCTGTGACACATTATGACACACACCGCAATGTCCGTGATACATTATGCCACACACCGCAATGCCCATTACACATTAAGTCCTACAGTAAGGCTTCTAATTACTTTTAAATTACCTGCTCGTTGCAAGGGGTTTCATGCTCTTGGTTCCATGCATGGAGCCAAGGGTTTTCATGCTCAGGGTGTCATGCTCGTTGCCAGGGGTTTCATGCACTGGGTGTCATGCTTGTTGCCAGGGGTTTCATGCACTGGGTGTCATGCTCGTTGCCAGGGGTTTCATGCTCTTGGTTCCATGCACAGTGCCAGGGGTTTTCATGCTCAGGGTGTCATGCTCGTTGCCAGGGGTTTCATGTACTGGGTGTCATGCTCGTTGCCAGGGGTTTCATGCACTGGGTGTCATGCTTGTTGCTAGGTGGTAGTGCTTGTTGCTAGGGCTGTGCTCCCAGTGCCACATATGCCCCCAGTGGCAGATATTCCCCCACAGTGCCAGGTACTCACATGCCCCCAGTGCCAAATATAGCCCCCCCCCATGTGCCAGGTGCACATATACCCCCCCAGTGCCACATATGCCCCCAGTGCTAGATATTCCCCCACAGTGCCAGGTACTCACATGCCCCCAGTGCCAAATATAACCCCCCCATGTGCCAGGTACACATATACCCCCCCAGTGCCACATATGACCCCCGAAGTGCAAAATATGCGCCCCCTCCCTCTGTGCTGAATATGCTCCCCCAGTGCCAGTTAAATTTCCCCATCCCCCCCCCCCCCCCATCCCCTGCTGTTTTGTGATGGAGGGCACAGCGCGCGCCTCTCCTGTGTCCCTCCTGCGTCTCCGGCGGGTCTGTTAAATGAAGTGCTGGTTCGTGAGCCAATCAGAGCTCACAAACGGCACTTCATTTAATAGACCCTGGAGATGCAGGAGGGAAACAGGAGAGGCGCGCGCTGTGCCCTCCGTGTCCTTCCATTACAGCGGCGGAGGGAAGGAGGGAGAGGAGACAGCAGATTGACATACGGACGGCTCGTCCGCATGTCAATCTGCGCTAAATCAGTGGCGGCGCCCCCGCAGCCCTGCGCCTTCAAGCCACTGCGAGGGCTGCGGAGGCAGTAGTTAAGCCACTGGGATGACATATAAACGCGATCTACTTAATGTAACATTTCTTTCTAAATTTCTCAATAAGAATATTCTAGTGCGCCGTGATTCAAAAAAGTTTGGAAACCACTTGTGTAGGGCCCTTAAGACAGATCTTCCCTGCAGTCACAAGACCTTTCTCACTTAGGGAAATGTTATGAAACATTGAAAAGCACATGTTGATTACACAGAGCACTGAGACGGCTGGTGACAAACTTCTGCAAAAAATGGACTAATTTGTAATGAAGCACAAAGAAATGTATTTATGTTTATGTCACTGGGGGTCTTTCAGACCAGATCGCTGCTGTGCGTTTTCGCACAGCAGTAATCGGGACTGAACTGCGTATGCGCTGGCTCAGCAGTGCGCCGGCTCATGCTAGACAGCCGACGGCTCTCTTAGCATTACGATTGCCTCTGCCTGATTGACAGGCAGAGGCGGTCGCTGGGCGGGAGGGGGCGGGCCGGCGGCATTTGGCCGCCATTTAAGGGATGTGGTACGGGCAACGCAGATGTGCCCGGACCTTTGGGGGGGCGGGCCGCGG